>NC_057415.1:21794072-21864329 GCF_019320065.1 Cervus canadensis
CAATAGAGTCCTGTTCTTAGGGCTCCCACTGCTGCACGTAGGCACCAGGCGCCCCCTTGAGTGGGTGAAGGCACAGTGCGCCTTAGAAGCCCGGGCAAGAAAGTGAGCTCAGCGGGCCTCCGCGCTCCAAGGAATTAGCCAGAAAGAGAGAGAGAGAGAGAGAGAGAGAGAGAAAGACAGAAAGAATAGAAAGAAAGAAAGACACGGGGACCCAAGCTCTGATGGAGCAAAGGTGTTTTAATCAACAAGGTGTGGGCATATATAAAGTAGTTATTCTCAGCAAAGATAAAGATTAAAATTCCAGATTTACACTATCAAAGAGAGAGTTGCAAACAATCACCTTTTACCGTATGGTTCCTAAGAAGGAAGAGGGCACTTATCACCATAGTAAGAAATGCCTGGATTCCTCAGCCCTGGGAAAGGCGTGCCTCGCCTCTTAATTCCTGAATATTCAGGAATTAATAAGGGCCAGACGGTTCCTGACAGATCCAAAACAGCACACAGGAAGCCTCTTGTTAAATGCTTCCTGACACCCTGGAGAAGGGAAAGGCTACCCATCCCAGTATTCTGGCCTGAAGAATTCCACGGACTGTACAGTCCATGGGATAACAAAGAGTCAGACACAACAGAGTGACTTCCATTAAAACTAAATCTTAGAAACTAGTGAACTAAAATGGATGAGAATGGGTGAATTTAATTCAGATGACCATTTATCTACTACTGTGTGCAAGAATCCCTTAGAAGAAATGGAATAGCCCTCATAGTCAACAAAAGAGTCTGTAATGCAGTACTTGGGTGCAATCTCAAAAATGACAGAATGATCTCAGTTCATTTCCAAGGCAAACCATTCAACATCACAGTAATTCAAGTCTATGCCCCAACCTCTGCTGATGCTGAAGAAGCTGAACAGTTCTATGAAGACCTATAAGACCTTCTAGAACTAACACAAAAAAAAGATGTCCTTTTGATCACAGGATATTAGAATGAAAAGTAGGAAGCCAAGAGATACCGCAAATGACAGGCAAGTATGACCTTAGAGTACAAAATGAAGAGGATAAAGGTTAACAGAGTTTTGTCAAAAAACAAAACAAAACACTGGTTATAGCAAACACACTTTTCCAACAACCCAAGAGATGACTTTTCATATAGACATCACCAGATGGTCAATACTGAAATCAGATTGACTACATTCTTTGCAACTGAAGATGGACAAGCTCTATAGAGTCAGCAAAAACAAGACCTGGAGCTGACTGTGGCTCAGATCATGGGCTCCTTATTGCAAAATTCAGGCTTAAATTGAAGAAAGCAGGGAAAATCATTAGGTTATTCAGGTATAACCTGAATCAAATCCCTTATGATTATGCAGTGGAAGTGACAAATAGATTCAAGGGATTAGATCTGGTAAATAGAGTTCCTGAAGATGGATGGAGGATCATAACATTGTACAGGAGGTAGTGACCAAAACTATCCCAAAGAAAAAGAAATACAAGAGGTAAAGTGGTTGTCTGAGGAATCTTTACAAAAAACAGGAAAGAAGAGAAGCAAAAAAGCAAGGGAGAAAGGGAAAGATACATCAAACTGAATGCTGAGTTCCAGAGAGTAGCAAGAAAGAGAAAAGAAGTCCTTCTTAAATGAACAGTACAAAGAAATAGAGGAAAACAATAGAACGGGAAAGACTAGGATCTTTCTTCAAGAAAATTGGAGATATCAAGGGAACTTTTCATACAAGGATGGGCATGAAAAAGGACAGAAACTATAAGAACCTAACAGAAGCAAAAGAGATTAAGAAAAGATGGCAAGAATACACAGAACAAGCATATAAGAAAGGTCTTAATGACCCAGATAACCACGATGGTGTGGTTATCTAGAGCTGGATATCCTGGAGTGTGAGGTCAGGTGGACCTTAAGAAATATTACTACAAGCAAAGCTAGTGGAGGTGATGGAATTCCAGCTGAGCTATTTCAAATCTTAAGAGATGATGCTGTTAAAGTGCTGCATTCAATATGCCAGCAAATTTGGAAAACTCAGCAGTGGTCACAGGACTGGAAAAGGTCACTTATTCCAGGTCCAAAGAAGACAATGCCAAAGAATGACCAAACTATCACACAATTGCACTCATTTCACATGCTGGCAAGGTAATGCTCACTATCCTTCAAACTAGGCTTCAGCAGTACGTGAATAGAGGACTTCCATCTGTACAAGCTGGGTTTAGAAAAGGCAGAAGAACCACAAATCAAATTGCTAATATTCGTTGGATCATGGAGAAAGCAAAGGATTTCCAGAAAAAATCTACTTCTGTTTCCTTGAGTATGCTAAAGTCTCTGACTATGTGGATCACAATAAACTGCGGAAAATTGTTTCGGAATACCAGGCCACCTTACCTGCCTCCTGAGAGACTCGTATGCAAGTCAAGAAGCAACAGTTAGAACTGGACATGGAACAACTGACTGATTCCAAATTGGGAAAGGAGTACAACAAGGCTGTTTATTGTCACTGCAGATGATGACTGCAGCCATGACATTAAAAGATGCTTGCTCTTGGAAGGAAAGCTATGACAAACCTAAACAGCATATTAAAAAGCAGAGACATCACTTTGTCAACAAAGGGCTGCCTAGGCAAAGCTATAGTTTTTCCAGTAGTCATGTATGGATGTGAGAGTTGGACCATAAAGAAGGCTCTTGTTGTTGCTCAGTCAGTCAGTCGTGCTGACTCTGAGATCACCAAGGACTGCAGCATGCCAAGCTTTCCTGTCCATCACTATCTCCTGGAATTTGTTCAAGCTCATATCCATTGAATTAGTGATCCCATCCAACCATCTCATCCTCTCTCGTCCCCTTCTCCTCCTGCCTTCAATCTTTCCCAGCACCAGGGTCTTTTCCAATGAGTTGGCTCTTTGTATGAGGTGGCCAAATTATTGGAGCTTCAGCTTCAGCGTCAGCCCTTCCTATGAATATTCAGGGTTGATTTCCTTTAGGATTGACTGGTTTGATCTCCTTGCTGTCCAAGGGACACTCAAGAATCTTTTCTAGCACCACAGTTCTAAAGCATCAATTCTTTGGGGCTCAGCCTGCTTTATGATTCAACTCTCATATCTGTATGTGACTAATGGAAAAACCATAGCTTTGACTATACAGACCTTTGTTGGCAAAGTGATGTCTCTTTTTTTTTAAATAGGCTGTCTAGGATTGTCATAGCTTTTCTTCCAAGGAGCAAGCATCTTTTAATTTCATGGCTGCAGTTTCCATCTACTGTGATTTTGGAGTCCAAGAAAATAAAGTCTGTCACTGTTTCCACTGTTTCCCCATCTATTTGCCATGAAATGGTGGGATTGGATGCCATGATCTTTGTTTTTTGAACACTGAGTTTTAAGCCAGCTTTTTCACTCTCCTCTTTCACCTTCATCAAGAGGCTCTTTAGTTCTTCTTCACTTTCTGACATTAAGATGGTGTCATCTGCATATTCGAGGTTATTGATTTGTCTCAGCAATCTTGATTTCAGCCTGAGCTTTATCCAGCCCAGCATTTTGCATGATGTACTCTGCATATAAGTTAAATGAGCAGGGTGACAATATATAGCCTTGACATACTCCTTTCCCAATTTGAAACCAGTCTGTTATTCCATGCCCAGTTCTAACTGTTGCTTCTTGACCTGCATACAGGTCTCTTAGGACGCAGGTAAGGTGGTCTAGTATTCCCATCTCTTTAGCAATTTTCCATAGTTTTTTATGATCCACAGAGTCAAAGACTTTAGCGTAGTCAATGAAGCAGAAGTAAAGGCTTTTCTGGAATTCCCTTGCTTTTTCTATGACCCAAAGGATGTTGGCAATTTGATCTCTGGTTTGTCTGCCTTTTCTAAACCCAGCTTGTACATCTAGAATTTCTTGGTTCATATACTGTTGAAGCCTAGCTTGAAGGATTTTGAGCATTACCTTGCTAGCATGTGAAATGAGCACAACTGTGTGGTAGTTTGATCATTCTTTGGCATTGCCCTTCTTTGAGATTGGAATAAAAAGTGACCTCTCCCAGTCCTGCGGCCATGCTGAGTGTTCCAAATTTGCTGGCATATAGAGTGAAGCACTTTAATAGCATCATTTTTTAGGATTTGAAATAACTCAGCTGTAATTCCATCACCTCTACTAGCTTTGTTTGTAGTAATGCTTCCTAAGGCCTACTTGACTTCACACTCCAGGATGTCTGGCTCTAGGTGAGTGATCACACCATCATGGTTATCCTGGTCATTAAGAGTTTTTTTGGTATAGTTCTTCTGTGTATTCTTGCCACCTCTTAAAGAAGGCTGAGTGCCAAAGAATTGATGGTTTTGAATTCTGTGGTGCTGGTGAAGTCTCTTGAGAGTCCCTTGGACTGCAAGGAGATCAAACCAGTCAATCCTAAAGGAAATTAATTACCCCTGAATATTCATTGGAAGGACTGATGCTGAAGCCGAAGCGTCAATACTTTGGCCACCTGATGCAAAGAGCCAATTCATTGAAAAAGACCCTGATGATGGAAAGATTAAAGGCACAAGGAGAAGGGGGTGGTGGCAGATGGTGAGATGGTTAGATAGCATCACCACCTCAATGTATATGAATTTGAGCGAACTATGAGAGACAGAGGAGGATAGAGGAGCCTGGCATGCTGCAGTCTATGGGGTCGCAAAGAGTCAGACACGACTTAGTGACCGAACAGCAGCAATATGGTAACATCTCATGGAAACTGCAATTTTGTTTCCCTCCTGACTGACAATGCTGAACATCTTATTCTGTGCTTATTCACCACTTTTATATTGTCTTTTGATGAAGGATTTTCTTCTAATCTTTTACCTCTTTTGAATTGGAATATTTGTTTCTGTTGACTTAAAAAATAATCCCAACCTAGAAATTGAGAGTTATGTTTTATTTGGTGGGAATTTTTCGGAATTCAGGCCCAGAAGATAGCACCTCAAGTAGCCCTGAAAGAACTCTTCTGAGGAGGTGGGGCAAATGGGGAGAGAAGTCAGTTTACATAGAAATTTGCCACAAGGGGCAGGTAGTCTGAAAATCAAAAGATTATTGTTAATTAAGTAAAACCAGATATCCCAAGTTAAGCAATTTAGCACTGTTTTCTGAATGGGAAGATGCAAGAATCTGGGCTTACTGTAATTATTCCTTTCATATGCATCTCAGCTACCTGGCGCCAGCATCCCACTATTGGATTTTTCACATTCTTAGTTCCCTGCTCACTGTAGGGGGGCAGCCTGATAGTTGCTGAATAGCAGGTGTTGTTTTTCCTGCGAATGCTCTGGGCTCAGAAATTCACATTTGGAGGGCTGGATAGGAGTCTCTAATGGTTGTGACATTCTTGTTTGTTGATATGGCAAGAATTGATACTCCATTTCTCATTTCTAACTGGGATATCACATGATCACAGCAAAATGGCTTGCTGTTTTATACCACTAAGTTTTGGGGTATCTTATTATACAGCAATCATAACTAGAACAGCTTCTCCAATTAAATGGTGCAGGAAAATATGTTAGGTCCCCTTGAGCAAGAATTTGTAAGCAGCTCTTTGTAGGAAACTGCCCTCAGCAGGAAGCCTCTTTTCCTGTCACTTTAGCAAAGTTATATTGTAACTAACTTTCAAATCAGGCACCCCCATGCCCTACTCACCTCAGTCCAAGCACATGCCTCAGATTTTTTAATCACACAATACCTTGCCTAACCTGCTGGTTTTTTCCATAGATCAGAGAAGTAGGAATTTGGAAAAAATAATTTACAGATGACCAGATCTCTTTCTTAGCTTCCCCTTCAGTAATCTTGGGAACAAACTGTGTGACCAAGATAACATCTAGAATAAGATCACAAGGAGTCGACAATCTGCATACAAGCCTGCACACAGGGGGAGATGGTGACGACTCTGACCCTCTGTCTCGATGATCAGCTGAAATCACTCACCTGTTTCTCTTTACGAAGTTTCATGGCCAAGCAGAATCTTCAGAGGTGGTTTGGGGAGAATACTGAATTCGCCATCTCCCCAGATTGCTGACATTCTGACTGAAGGCAACTTTCTCCTCTACCATTTAGGACTATATAATTGATTTTGTTAGTGGTGAGTAGTGGGACCTGATGTACTGGTAACAAGTTTGGGAGTCAGGAGCACTGGATCCCTGGAAGTGTGCTGGGTCTTCCCCTGGGTGAGTCTAGAGGGGAGGACCACCAGGAGGCAGGGACAGAGCATGGAGCAGCAGTCTAGGGAATGAGAGGCATTGTCCATGCCCAGAGAGTGTGTGGGTGGGGATGGGTGTGGACGAGGTGGTGTTGCAGTAGTTGGGACCTGGCTGAGGGTGGGAGGGTGTGTGTGTGTGTGTGTGTGTGTGTGTGCGCGCGCGCACTTCTCTGCAGCGAAAGTGCTTATGAGAGAAAAGAGCTGGCATTTGTCAGCTGCCATACCAGAGAGGGCAAAGCATTCTGCAATTTTTTCGGTCAAGTAGGGAATTTGGTGACCCCATTTCCTTTCTCCTGCTGAGCCCAGACACCACACACTGGCATCTCTTCAGTGTAGGGGGAAGGGATGAGCCAAAAGGATGGTTCTCCCTGTAACCCACCTCGGACCCCAGCTCAGGGAGAGAGGACTCGCCTAACAAATGAGACTGCGTTGGTTACTTAAAATCACCTAAGATTTAAAAAACGTTTTTTTAACTTGGGCAAACCTGGGGCCTACCTCGGCAGGGTCTGATGTTGATGAATATCCCTCACTGAGCACGTTTTTAAAGAGACAACAGGAAAGCAAAATAAAGTTGCATTTGTGTTATTGATACATCATACCAGTTGTGCTTGTTGAGTGTATTTTATAAACACGAACAACTTACATTTTTAAAGAGTCTCTGGTGTTTCACACAGAAAGGAATGTTGAAAGGCATTTCCTATCTAGAGCCGGCTAAGTAATGCAGTCACAGTAGTGACTGATTAGAAATAATTTTCCTCTGACAATTCTCTGTGAGTACTGTTTATTTTCGGAGTATTTTTATTTTCATGTGAGAGTGCATATTGTTGTGATGGGAGGTTGGATGCCATTTTCCTTTCTCCTGAGGAGTAGGGTAGAGGGCCAGGTCCTTAGCAGGAACCTGGAGAAAATTCCCTTAGGGATAAGCTGGTAGGAGAGAAGATAGGCAGAAGTGACCCAGGTGAGCTCCAAGGAAGATGGCATCTAACGTGGGGGCCTGGACCCCAAGACAGTGGATCCAGGTGATCTTTAGTGGCAAAGCTCAAGCCATGTTAATAGAGTTAGGCAAAGGGGTTCCAAGGGCCCAGAGCAAGGAATAGCTTTCAAGGCTGGTCAGCCAAAGTTTTAGAGCTGCAATCGACAAGCTAACCTGATGTTTTCTAAGACATTCCTTCTGAGAAAGCCCAGTTTTCTCTTGTGAGAATCAAGGTGAAGGAGGCCAAGACAGGCAATGGTGGGGACCGGAAATTCAAGAAAGAAAAATCCAGGAGAGGGAAGACAATGTTGTCCTGCTGTCAGCGCAGCCCTCTCCTTCCTCCCCTCGAGGCTTGGCATCCTTGTTTGCTTTCTCCCCTACCGCCCCCACTTCCCACATTTGGGATTCAAAATCCCAAAGGGAGAAATGAGTTTTCTTAGTATTCACTCAATTTTGTGACACGATATTGCTATGTATTGCCATTTTCTCAAGCATTGAATGTTTACACATCAAATAGAGTGTTTAAAATGAATGGAACTTATGGTACCAGGGATTCCTATGGTTGTTGTAACAACATTAGAGTGTTTCAAATAACATTATTGACAAAGGAGCAGGCAAAACTCCATGTGTCCATGTTTCCATGGACAAGAAACTCTAATGGAGGAATTTGCATTTTTAGTCTCTTGCCTTGTGGGTAATATGCCAGAGGAAGCCAAGAGTGATGATAAAGACATGAGCTGGATTCCCCCAAACTTGGCAGGAAACAGCTTCCTACCTGGCATTCACTCTTCACTGAGGTGACAGTGCCCTCTCTACCTAAGTCTCTAGGTAGAGGTCTCTAAGAATGAAGGAACTACTAAGATTTGAGGGCCTTTATTTTAGATTTGCAATATCTGCAAGGCAACATATGAATGAATGAATCAACTATATTAGAACTGTTAAAAAAGGGGACATGAAGTAGGAAAACCAGTATGAAATATGGTGCTATCTTTCCCGGCAGGAACACGGAAGAATTGAAGCCCATTTACAACTGGAGAAGTGCATTCCCTGCCAGCATCTCCAGGATTTTTCTACCCTTTTGTCTTTAAGAAAAGAAAAGAAAAGGCAAGCAACCCAAGTGTCCGTGAACAGATGAATGGATAAAGATGTGGTATGTATACATACGTATAATTCCTCAAAAGTGAGGATATACTCTGAAACTCATCACTGACCAGAGCAGGCTGGAGAAACATGAGTACTAAATGCAGTGTGATGTCATGGATTGGATCCTGGGACACAAAGAGAACGTTAGTGGAAAAGCTGGTGAAATGGAGTCAACTGTGGTCTTCAGTGGTGACGATTGAACCAAGGTAAGGAAAGTGATGAAAATGAAAGTGTTAGTTACTCAGTCATGTCCGAATCTTTGTGACCCCACGGACTGTAACCTGCCAGGCTCCTCTGTCCATGGGATTCTCCTAGCAAGAATATTGGAGTGGGTTGCCATGCCCTCCTCCAGGGGATCTTCCTGACCCAGGGATCGAACCTGAGTCTCTTATGCCTCCTGCATTGGAAGGCAGGTTCTTTACCACTAACACTACCTGGAAAGCCCCTGTTGATATATATTTATATAGAAATACCACTCAGTCATTAAAAAAAGAATGAAATATTATTGTTTGCAGCAATATGGGTAGATTTGGAGGACATCAGGCTAAGTGAAATAAGTCAAAGACAAATACTGTGTGGTATCACTTACATATGAAATCTAAAAAAATGCAACAATTTAGTGAATGTAACAAAAAAATGAGCAGATTCATAGATATAGAGAGCACACTAGTGGTTACCAGTGGGGAGAGAGAAGGGAGACGGGACACGATGGGGGGGGGGGGCGGGTAAGAGGTAAAAACTATTAAGTATAAAGGACAAGAATATATTGTACAATGTGGGGAGTAGAGCCAATATTTCATAATAACTATAAATGGAGTATAGCCTTTAAAAATTGTGAATCATTATATTGTGCACCTGTAAGTTACTTACTATTGTATAGCAACTATACTTCAGTGAAAACAAAACCACACAAAATAAAGCACCCTGAGATGACTGGAGTTCACACAAGCAAATCTGGTCACCTATTAGGCCACAAGAACTAGAACACCTGTCAGTAAAGGCAATGGCCATGTTAATGACAGTTACCATATTTAAAAAAAAAAAGTAGGGGGCAGATTTTGATTCTTGCTTTGAGGTCCCTTGCTTGGCTCCTTGAAGGGCCAATGGGCCTTGCTAAATGACTTTGCTCTCTTTGGAGACACATCAAGGAGATAACGGGACAGATTCCTCTGCGTCACCATTCTTGCTCTCTTGCATTCATCACATTACTTTCCAGGGTGGGAATGTTAAAACTGGTACTCTTTGTATTTCAAGGATTTCTGTATTTTAAGGGAGTTGTGGGCTCAGATGCGCCTGGTCCCTTCCTAGCGCGTTCCCGGCGCAGGATGTTCCCTGGGGAGTTTTTGACAGGTAGTCCTCACCCATCTGCAGGTAAAACCTACCCCCGGTGGCTTCATTTCCATAACAACCCGAATCGAAGATCGCCTGGAGAGGCGAATGTGTGGGCAAGTGACACACTTTCGCCATTAAAATGACAATGACCTGAGGCCGAATCGTATTTGTTTAAAAATAGAATGAGCCTCTCTTGACGAAATTAAAATTGATTTAATCCTGTACTAACGTGAACTTGGAAACGATAAATGTTGAAACATCTCGTAGCCTGCTTTGCGTGATGACTTGAGCAGTGACATTTCAAGAAGATAATGGTTCTGTAATAATTAAAAAGAATAAAAAAAAAAAAGCAGTCAAATCTCCCCAGTGAAATATGGCCTTAATTGACTGCCAGGGGTGGTGTGTATGAGCAACCATTAGAAAAAGCAGCCTAACATAAAAATTGGCTTCCTTTTTTTTTCCCATTCCTGCCTTCCTCCAAAATGTAATTAGTATACTAAAATCAGCAAGACGAAACAGTTTAAATTTCTTGTAAGTAATTTAGCTATTTTGCAGGCTCGGATTTTTTCTTTTTTTCAAATGAGAAGGTTAGTAAAACCATATTCAACAATGATTTAAACATATAAGACAACAATTGTTTTGTGAATTTTTTGAAAGTATATGCAATGTGACAGGGTTAAAATATATTGCAGCAAATAAGTTTTTGAGTCATTTTTCATTTTGAAAAGCATTTCATTTGAATTCTCAGGTTAGTTTGTTGGTTTGGAAGGAGATAAATGATCTATGAAAGTAATATAAATTCACATAATTCATAAAAAATTCAGTCTGTGTAGGTAGAATCTGAAAACCATGTTTTGCCTGGTCCCTTAATCTTCTACTGAATGGAATTTCCATTCTTTCCTCTTAACTTTTATAACTTTTTTTTTCTCATTCAGACATGTGAGGATTTAAAAATTCTTCATATCACAAGAACATTTCAAATAAGAGAATAGATCATTTTCTATGTTGATAAAAACATTTTTAATGTCTTTAAGTATAAGATGGAAAAAACATTAAAGTAGAGCTAATTTTCTAATACTACCTTGGCCTGTGTGCTGTGTTGTGCTTAGCTGCTTTAGTCATGTCCGACTCTTTGCAACCCATGGACTAGTCTGCCAGGCTCCTCTGTCCATGGGATTCTCCAGGCAAGAATACTGGAGTGGGTTGCCGTGCCCTCCTCCAGGAGCTCTTGCTGACCCAGGAATTGAACCCATATCTCCAGCGTCTCCTGCATTCAGGCAGGTTCTTTACCCACTGAGCCACCTAGGAAACCCTACCTTGGTCTATGTGCTTCGTCGCTCAGTCGTGTCCGACTCTTTGTGACCCCATGGGCTGTAGCCCACCAGGCTCCTTTGTCCGTGGGGATTCTCCAGCAAAGAGTACTGGAGAGGGTTGCCATACCCTCCTCCAGGGGATCTGCCCAACCCAGGGATCGAACCCAGGTCTCCCACATTGCAGGTGGATTCTTTACTGTCTGAGTTACCAGGTTAGTCTCCCTCAAATTGTTGTTGCTTCTTTGCATTCCCCCTTGTACATGCAAGCACCTTTCTCACTTACTCAGGGTATCCTTAAAAACAGACAGAATACAGATTTTTTAAGTATTAGGAAAAATAAGTGGGCTTCCCTGGTAGCTCAGATGGTAAAGAATCTGCCTGGAATGCAGGAGTCCTGGGTTCAATCCTTGAGTTGGGAAGATCCCCTGGAGAAGGGAACGGCTACCCACTCAAGTATTCTTGCCTGGAGAATTCCATGGGACAGATGAGCATAATATTTCTTAGGATCCAATATTCGCCTTCCTGGGACTGCCTTTGACTTTAATTGCAGCACTTTTAAAAAAAGTATACTGCATTATGAAAATGTAGTGGTGTTTCTAGTTCTGCAGGAGCCAGTGGCTTAGGTGTCCTGTCTTCTGCATAGAACAAATCATTTGTTCCTGCTCACCAAGAGGATGCTTCAGTGAGAGGTAAGGCAGGTCAGGAGAAATATTTTAAAGATTATCAGGATGACTAAGAAAATAAGACTGCAAAAACACAATGTAAGTGAAGATATGTAAGAGTCTTGTCTACAAGTTTCTGGAGATGCTAGCTTCCTCTTAGACTCACCTGTCCTTCTTCCAGTAACATTTCACGCAGGGATATCTGTGCCCTACGCCCTTTAACAATACGGTAGACTAATATTAAAAAATAATTTAGGAAAATATTCACATCATAGATGCAAGCAAATACATTTCAGGTGCTTACCAATCTTAAAAGCACAACAAAGAATTCAATATTTGTCTAGAAACGGTGAAGAGAAGACAGATTCCATTCTGGGGACTCACACAGGCAAAAGACTTTTTTGTTTTTTCATTGAAATTTTATAGAGAGATATACTAACTGAAGGGGATTTAAGGAGCTGCTGAGCATAGGAATTGAACATGGCTAGCTGGTAGAATGGAGAAGGAAATGGCAACCCACTCCAATGTTCTTGCCTGGAGGATCCCAGGGATGGCGGAGCCTGGTGGGCTGCCGTCTATGGGGTCGCACAGAGTCGGACACGACTGAAGTGACTTAGCAGCAGCAGCAGCAGCTGGTAGAATGCACAGGACTCTCGAAGGCTGTCTTCTGGAGAAGAAAGGCAAGAAGGTAGGTTAATAGAGGTAGTCCTCTCCTCAGGATGTAATCTTTAGGTTTCTCTGGCTTTAAAGTGACAAGTCTACAGGAGCCTAGACCTTCTGTAGGACAGAGCCATCATGTGATATTGGATAGGTTGTTCACTTCACTGAGCTACCTGGATGAAGGAGAAGTGGGTACTGAAATTCCAGCATCCTCTTTGCCAGGACCTGGGCTCTGGGCACCCAAAGAGCTATGTTTTAGAAGTGGCCCTAGCCTGGGTACTGGTGGCTCCCTCCCTAATCACAGTCACGTGGAATGATGAATCAACCTAGGGTGCTAAACGTGACAATGGGCAGACTTAGGACTTGGGAGAGTAGGGGGACTCTGAGACAAAGAAGATAACACAGCGACACTTGTGGAGGGGTCCTGGCCCTCCATCTGTCTGGTAGTGGAGAGGGTGGCAATGGCCAAACCCCCTGCCACAGATGTCCATCTGCAGCCAGTTGCAGGAGCCAGCCTCCTGTCCACAGCTTTGCCCATGACCGGCCACCTACCTCTCATTCCTTATTCCATCACATCCCCATCCCCACCTAAAGGATGCAGCAGAATTGTGCGAAATGCAAATTGAAGAATGAAGAGCCTACAGCCCCAGGCTGAGTTTGGCAGGATGGTACCACGGCCACAGACGAGCATCACTTACTGTCCCCAAATTCTAAGTATAACTGTCTGCAGTATTTCCTCCAAATGCATTGAGTACCACATCAGATGGTGTTGTAAGTTTTGCTTCAGCCACAAAATATAATTATAGAAACTCATGAGGCATACGATGATCTGTTATGCATACTTCTATTTTTAGCTATTCTGTTGCTTTTTAAAAAAAAATCTCTGATGGTCTCAGCCTACTCCTATTGCCATTTTCTATTTGGAGAGCTTTCTCACCTATTTTAAAAGGATTACTCTGCTAACAACAAATTGTCTTATTTTTTTCTTAATCTGAAAAATGTCTTTATTTTCCACTTTTTCCTGAAGGATAATTTTGCCAGATAGTGGATTCATAATTGACAGCTCTGGTAGCTCCGTTGGTAAAGAATCCTCCTGCAATGCAAGAGACCCCAGTTTGAATTCCTGGGTTGGGAAGATCCCCTGGAGAAGGGAATGGCTGCTCCAGTACTCTTGTCTGGAGAACTATATGGACAGAGGAGCTTGACAGGCTATAGCCCATGGGGTCACAAAGAGTTGGACATGACTGAACAACTTTCACTTTCTTTCAAAATTTGAAACTGGTCACCTCCTCTGGCCTCCATGGTTTTATGTGGGAATTCCGCCATCATTTAAATTGGTTTATCTCTATGGAGAATCAAATGTTTCTCCAGGGCTATTTTAAAGAAATTGGTCTTTGTCTTTAGTTTTCGGAAGTTTAATTATGTGGTTTTGGTGTGGATTTATTTGGATTTATTCAGTGTAAGTTTTCCTCCACTTCTTGAATTTGTAGCACAAATTTCCCCCACTATCTGAAAGTAGTCCTATGAAATATTTATAAACTAAAATGGCAAAACTGCTACTGCTAAGTCGCTTCAGTTGTGTCCGACTCTGTGCGACCCCACAGACGGCAGCCTACCAGGCTCCTCTGTACCTGGGATTCTCCAGGCAAGAACACTGGAGTGGGTTGCCATTTCCTTCTCCAATGCATGAACGTGAAAAGTAAAAGTGAAGTTGCTCAGTAGTGTCCAACTCTTTGAGACACCATGGACTGCAGTCCACCAGGCTCCTCCGTTCATGGGATTTTCCAGGCAAGAGTACTGAGTGGGGTGCCACTGCAGCAGAAATATCTTAGGACGCATATTAAATGCCCAGAATGAATGGCGATCAAGTACAGATGCTCACAAACATAGCTCAAAACTCTGGCAGCTTGATGCTGAGATGCTGAATGTGGTTCCTAGGGAGGAGCTTGGGGTCCTTGATGCCTCTGAAATGCCTGCTGCAAAACAAATGCTGAATGCTAGTTTCATCTTTCACCTTTTTTTTGATAAAAGCAAACATCCTCTTCAGATTTCTTTTGGTAGGCAAAAACAAGTACGAATGTAGCTCTTTCGTAAAAGTAAAGTGGCATAAATCAACCTTGCAGAAAAGTGAGGGACACCTGTATATGTCTTTGGCCAAATCTGGGACATTGTCAGCTATTATTCCTGTGACTACTTTCTCATTCTCATGCCTTTTTCCTCTGCTTCTGAGGCTCTAATACTATGAATACCAAATCTTTTGTTGCTGTTCCACAGATCCCAGAGGCTCTTTTCTTTCTTTCCTATTTTATCTTGTTCAAGATAAAATATTTTGTTTATCTTGAATAAATTCTATTGATTTGTCTTCATATTCATTGATTCTATCCTGTCATCTCCACTCTACTGTTGAGTCTACCCAGAGAGTTTTAAAAATTTCAGTTATTCTATTTTTCAGTTGTATAATTCCCATTTGATTCTTTTAAAAATAGCTTTGATTTCTTTGCTGAGATTTTCTACTTTAAAAATTTGTTCCAGATATACTGAAATTGAAATTCCCAGTTCTTGATGTGCTGAATGATTTCGACTCTAAGAGAACGTTTGGTATTATGTTAGGAAAGTCTCGATCCTTTCTAAGAGTTCTCTTCTGGCAAGCAGTTTCCCTGTTTAGGGTTAGGGAATAGAGTCTTGCCTGTTGTGGCCTACAGTGGCCATGGAGGCCATAGCTGTTTCATTTTCAGGGCCCTTGCGGTGTTATTTCTGGTCTGCCTCATTTTGCAGTGCTGCTGGAGCTCACACGGCCTTCTGCAGTTGACATCTGCAAGGGAAAGAGGCTCTTCCATGGTCTCCTGGTGTTGCCAGGCCATTTTCTGGGTTCGGGGCAAACTCTGCTTGGCCTGGTTCCCCTTGCGCCACTGGGTGGAGGCCCAGGAGACTATGGCTCCCCTGAATTGGCCCTGCAGGCAGAATAGTCCAGGTACCTGGGCCTGGCTGTGGAACAGGGTCTGGGTCACCCGCTGGGGCTTTGGGGCTGCCACGTATATAGGTCAGCCAGCAGATGCCACAAGGGGCCCTGTTGGGGGCCTGCATTAGGTCCCTATTGCGCTTTTCCTTTCCTGGTTCTTTGGCCAGAGGGAGTGGGCCTTTTTTGTTTGGTCTTGGTTCAGGACTGTTGGTCCAGCCTGCAGCTTCTTAAACACCCAGTCTGCGGTATGTAGGGAGACCCTCAGAACTCCTGTGTCCATAGCCCTCACATTCTGCAGTCCCTAGCCAGTGGCCCTCTTTGTTCCAGCTTTCAGAGTCCTTTTATCACTAATTGTTGAATTATTTCCAGAGTTCTCAGTTGTATTTAGAGAGGAGGAACAGGGAGAAATTAGTCTTGTTATCTTGTTCCAAAACCAGAGGTCTGCAATTGACTTTTAAATACCTGGATTATTAATTTCAATGGGCTTCCCTGATAGCTCAGATGGTAAAGAATCCACCTGCAATGCAGAAGACCTTGGTTTGATCCCTGGGTTGGGAAGATCCCCTGGAGCAGGGCATGGCAACTCACTCCAGTATTCTTGCCTGGAGAATCCCCATGGACAGAGGAGCCTGGCTGACTGCAGTCTATGGAGTCGCAAAGAGTTGGACATGACTGAGCAATTAAGCATGCATGCATGCATTAATTTCAATAATATGTGTCCCACAATTTTCCCTTTGGTGGCTTAGCCAGTAAAAAATCTGCCTGCAATGTGGGAGACCCGGGTTCGATCGCTAGATGGAGAAGATCCCCTGGAGAAGGGAATGGTAACCCACTCCAGTATTCTTGCCTGGAAAATACCATAGACAGAGGACCCTGGTGGGCTACAGTCCATGAGGTCACAAAGAGTCAAATACGACTGAACGACTAACACTTTCACTTTTTTCATTTAGTGAGTTGTTTTTTTTTTCCCCAAGAAAAACAACTTTTAAAAATAATAGATGTCTTTGAAAGGCTTCCAGACCTGACCCTTAGGCTCAAGGTGAGTCAAAGAGCCAGGTAGGTATGATACCTGGAGCTTCCAGGAAGTCCCTTGGATGGAGTACATGGCTCTGGTTCTAGAAGCTAGTTCTCCCCTATTTTCTGATACTGATGAAAAATAGCAGAAAGTCTTTACTTTCAAGAAGAGGCAGCAAAAAGACATATGCTTCCCACTTGTTGCTGTTTTGTTTTTTAATTCCTTCCTTCTGTTATTATTATTAGCAGTTTTTGACTTTGATAGTAACAACCTATGCATTGAGAGGTCTGATTTCAGTGACTTTTATTCGTTAGAAAGGTAGGGGGCTGGGCTTCCCTGGTGGCCCAATGGTAAAGAATCCGCCTGCTGATGCAGGAGGCATGGGTTTGATACCTGATCTGGAAAGATCCCACATGCCACAGAGCAACTAAGCCGGTGAGCCACAACTACTGAAGCTGTGCTCTAGAGCCTGGGAGTCACAACTACTGAGCTCGTGTGCTACAGCTGCTGAGGCCCGCACGCCCTAGAGCCCGTGCTCTGCAACAAGAGAAGCCTCCACAATAAGAAGCCCAAATACTGCGACTAGAGGCAGCCTCCAATCGGCGCAACTAGAGAAACTCCTGCAGAACAGTGCAGACCCAGCACAGCCATAAATAAATAAAATTGTATACAAAAAAGAAAGGTAGGCGACTGAATTAATTGGACTCATACCCTGAGAGAAGTTCCGGGTCAGTCCGGCAGGGCAGGATACATCAAGAGGAAAAGATATATTCCATCCATTAACCGAGCCAGGATCATTAGCAGGTCTAGAGAAGGCAGACAGATCAGTAGATTTTGGAGAGAAGCAGAGGATAATGGCAGGCAAAGAGGACTCAGGGTCAATTTTCACGACCAAGGGTGTGATGAGAGTCACAGCTGGGGGTGGGCTGAGCTGAGCGGGCACCTGCTAGGTTTCAATGGCTACAGGCCCCTCCTTCATGCTCAGGGTCTTAGAATTTGAAAAACATCCAAGTAGATGAAGTAAATGGTAACAGAAGACAATGTCTTGTTCTGAGCCTTGAGAGAAGGGCTGGGAGGGAGCATTTCAGGAAGGTGATGATGTGGGAAGGCTTGGAAAGATGGGACAGAACAGGGTGCCTGGGGGCCTACAGAGGACACACCTGTTGTCTCCTCTGGTGGTGGGTGGTTTGGTGTAGATGACGGCCTAGGGGTTTGGGGAGTGACCTTGACTTGTCTGTCTCGTGCTGTGTGGACAGAAGCAGAGGGTGGGGGCAGGGCTGGGGAGTCAGCCCACACTTTGTGTGCATGTCCCCTTGAGACACTTAGCATGGTGGAGACTGCCTTTCTCATTTAACACCACAGGAGCAGTTGGGGTAGGTCACCACACATGATCGCCCAGCTAGCCAGCAATAGGAGGAGGGCTCCTCTGGACCTGCGCCACTGTCCATCCTCTGGACAGTAGTGACCCAGGGAATAGAAAAGTAATACTCCTAAACCTCGGCGCTACTGTGTTCTATTCTGTAGAGGAAGCCCTTTGGTCTTCTGTTTTGAGCACATAGGTTCAGGATGCATAGAAGTGCAGGCTGGGTGGTTTGGGGAGTCTCAGGCTGGTGGGTTAAAAGTGAGAAAGATGGGGTGGCAGCTGGAGCTGGATCCCTAGTGGTGTAAGGTGAAGGCTATGTGTGAGGGGAAGATTGGAAGCAGTAGGAATGCATGCATATGTTTTGTAAGTAATTGTAACATCAGAGAATATTTAAATTGTGTTTTCTCTACTGTTATAGAAGATAGTTTACTCTTTAAGATATTTTAGAAAGATTTGAATCATCAAAGATAAGGGATGAAATAGATGAAGCCATTATTCATTCTCCCATCATGTGGCCTTTTTTTAGTAAATGAAAAAAAAAAGGTCCGTTTTCTCTACTGAAAATATTTTGAATCAAAAATGCACTTATAGCAAGAAGTTCCTAGGAACTTACTAAGAATGTGCAGTTAGTGTGAGAATATGGACTCTGCGCACCAAGGAGTCTATCCTAGAGAGGGCTGGAAGAGTGAAACACCCACTGTCAGTTTTTGGGAAGGCAGGTTCCCCTTTGCTATTGTGGAATCAATCTGCTTCTATTATATAGTTTGTGTAGCACTGGCCCAGCCCTGGGCAATCATGGTCCCTGCCCTCCAGCCACACTGATTGGCTCTGGGTCTGGCCATCACTCATACCAGATCAATTATCATCTTCTCTGGGAGTTTAGCTGGGAAAACTCCTCACTCATTCTGGAGGGAGATGACTGAAAGGAATCCCATGAGTCAGGAGACAAAGAAGGGAGCATCTTGCTTCTGCATGGACAGGGTTTGCCTAAAAATGAGACCAAGACAGGTAGGCTGTGAAGGGAAGTGGGGGAGAGATGATACCGTTTGAGCACCTGAATCCAGACTTGTCTGATACTAGAAACATCTTGCTTTGGATTTCCCAGCCACAGAAACTAACACATTCCTCTTTTTTTTTTTTTTTTAAGTTTATTTGAATTGTGTTTCTCACTTATAACCGAGTGAGTCCTGTGAATCCCTTTAATGTAAAATACAGCCAATTTGCCAGAGTGTGCTGGGCTTCTCAGCTGGGATGCTCTTAAACTGATTCAATTAGCAGACTAAACACACAATAAACCTATCTGAAAGGCTAAATGCTACTCTTAATAGCAGTTTAGCTGGCTAGCTAGAGTCATAATAGCTCTGATCCTAGCCAGCAGCAAAAAGGTCACTGCCTCAATAAGGGTGTTAGTGGCTGAATTTTGTCCCCCCAAATTCATATATTGAAGTCCTAACCCCCCATGTGATGATGGTATTTGGAGAGAGTGCCTTTGGGAGGTAATTAGGTTGTGACTGTAGAGCCCCTGTGAAGGGATTGGAGCCCTTATAAGAAGAGACCAGGGCTTCCCTTGTGGCTCAGTTGGTAAAGAATCTGCCTGCAATGCAGGAGACCTGGGTTCGATTCCTGGGTTGGGAAGATCCCCTGGAGGAGGAAATGGCAACCCACTCCAGTATTCTTGCCTGGAGTATCCCATGGACAGAGGAGCCTGGCGGGCTACAGTCCATGGGGTTGCAAGAGTCAGACATGACTTAGTGACCACACCGCCACCACCAAGAAGAGACCAGAAAGCTTTCTGTCTTCCCCTCATTCTGCCATGTGAGGACACAGTGAGGAAGAGCGTCTTCACCAGAACTGACCACGCGGTTGCCCTGATCTTGGATTTCCAGTCACCAGAAGTGTGGGGAATAAGCATCTGTTGTGTAAGCCCCCATCTGTGCTATTTCGTTATAGCAGCCTAAGCTGCTGAAATAGGGCTTTGTGGAGTCCCAGGAGTGTGTACTGGCTTCTTAAACTCACAATGTGCAAACTCCTCCCCTGGGAAGTCCAGCCACCACACTTTAGAGGGGCAGCTTTGCTCAGATGCAGTTCTACTGTTTATTTACTTGTGGCTGCACTGGGTCTTAGTTGCAGCTTGCAGGACCCTCATTGCCACATATGGGATCCTTTATTGTGGCCCAAGGGCTTCTCCCTAGTTGTGGAGCTTGGGCTCAGCTGTCTTGTGGCATGTGACATCTTAGTTCCCCAATCAGGGATTGAACCTGTGTCCGCTGCATTGGAAGGTGGATTCTTAACCACTGGACCACCAGTGAAGTCCCCAGTGAGCCCTTACTTCTTAAGCTTTTCCAGCTGACCAGCCCTTTCACTCAGTCACCCTCGTGTTTTGGTTCTGTTAAGTAGTTAGAATAGGAAAAGGGAGTCCAGAATGGCGGTGGCTAAAAGACAGGGAAGGGAAAACCCCATGAAAATAGAACAAAGGAAGCTCCGAGGACCCCAGAGCGAGAACCTCAGGTAAAACAAATAGCCCTCCTGGCTGGCCCAATTTACATAGGGCAGGCTCAGGATGAGGATAAAAAAACATATAAAAAGAGGAGCCAAAATTGAGCGGGGGGCTTCTCTTCTCTTCATGTCTTTTGGGTAGGCCGGCCCTCACACCTCGAGGATGTATTTTCCTTTGCTTGCCAAATAAAACTGAGCTGTAACACGGAGCTGTAACACTGGTCCATCTATCTCTTCAAGTTTTTGTTGCAATAAGACAGAACCAAGGAAATTACCAACTCCCCCTACAGTTCTTTCAGGAGAGAGAGAGGAAAGCAGGAGTCAGCATTGTAGAGTCATAATCAGAACACTGTGGAGGGAGGGAGGGAGGGATAGTGTAGTGGGCATCAGTGACTTCCTCCAGATGATGGCCCTGATCAGAGAGGTGTGGAACAGCTTGTGTGGGAGACTTCTTCCCTTCAGCCCTGCCCCCTGGGAGCTCTGTCTTTCCACCTGCAGAAGCTGACCAATAGCACCTTGTTAATAGTATTCACTTTGGCCCCAAAATATATGGGAACAGTCAACGTCCAGAGTTTTCTTCGACTTTCCTTGTATGTCTTCATGGAGACCTCTCCTCATTAGTGATAAATAAACTGCATTTGCTTGGTATACAGCAGAGGTTGGCAAATTTTTTCTGTGAAGGGCTAGATGGTAATAAATATTTTAGTCCTCTTGGACCATTCAGACTGACTCTACCCTGACATGCAAAAGCAGTAGACAGTGTATCAACAAATGGGCATGGTTTTGTTCCAATAAAACTTTATTTATAGACAATAACATTTGGATTTCATTTAATTTTTATGTGTCATTAAATGGCATTTTTCTTTTGATTTCCCCCCACCGCCAACCACTTAAAAATGTGAAAATTATCCTGCCACGGTCAGGAGGAGCCTAAGGAGATATGATGACTAAATGTAGCTTGGATGGGATCCTGGAACAGAAAAAGAACATTAGGGAAAAACTGAGGAAACCTGAGTGAAGTGTGGGCTTTAGTTAATAAAAAAAAATCAAAATAGGCTCATTAATTGTGACACATGTACCATGCTAATATGAGATGGTAATAATAGAGGAAAGTGGGTGTGGGGTATATGGAAGCTCAGTACTGTCTTTGCAAATTTTTTTGTAAATTAAAAAGTGTCCATAAAAAGTAAAGTTCACTAAACAACAACAGCATTTTTAGCTTATGAGTGTACAAAAGCAGATGGTGATCCAGATTTGGCCTAAGAGCTATAGTTTGCCAATTCTTGGTATAAATAAAATGGGTTTCTATATCTGGCAATATGGTAGACCAGAAACTTTTCCTGACTCAGTAATAACAGCTGAAAGTAATGATTAATAATAAAAAGAAATCCTTGAATCTATCAATGATCATGAAACAAAGAGTGATAGTTAATTTCATGTCAACATGGCTAGGTTATGGTGCACAGACAACAACCATTTGTGAAGGTGCTGGATGCTGCTGTGAAGGGATTCTGTAGATAAGATTAATGTTGACAGTTGGTTGACTATAAGTAAAGGAGATTACCTTTGATAACATGGGTGGATCTCATCCAATCAGTTGAAGACCTCAAGAGTAAATTCCAAGATTTTCTGTAGAATTCTGCCTCAAGACTGTAGTGTCAGCTTTTGCTTGAGTTTCTGACTTGCCCTATGGATTTTAGATTTACCAGCCCCTACAACTGCATCAGTTCAGTTCAGTTCAGTCACTCAGTCATGTCTGACTCTTTGTGACCCATGAACTGCAGCATGCCAGCCCTCCCTGTCCATCACCAACTCCCAGAGTTCACCCAAACTCATGTCCATTGAGCCGGTGATGCCATCCAACCATCTCATCCTCTGTTGTCCCCTTATCCTCCCACCTTTAATCTTTCCCAACATCAGGGTCTTTTCAAATGAGTCAGCTCTTCGCATCAGGTGTCAAAAGTATTAGAGTTTCATCTTCAATATGAGTCCTACCAATGAACACCCAGGAGGGATCTCCTTTAGGATGGACTGGTTGGATCTCCTTGCAGTCCAAGGGACTCTCAAGAGTCTTCTCCAACACCACAGTTCAAAAGCATCAATTCTTCAGCGCTCAGCTTTCTTTATAGTCCAACTCTCACATCCATACATGACCACTGGAAAAACCAGAGCCTTGACCATATGGACCTTTGTTGGCAAAGTAATGTCTCTGCTTTTTAGTATGCTGTCTAGGTTGGTCATAACTTTCCTTCCAAGGAGCAAGCGTCCTTTAATTTCATGACTGCAATTACCATCTGCAGTGATTTTTGAGCCCAGAAAAATAAAGTCAGCCACTGTTTCCACTGTTTCCCCATCTATTTGCCATGAAGTGATGAGACCAGATGCCATGATCTTAGTTTTCTGAATGTTGAGCTTTAAGCCAACTTTTTCACTCTCCTCTTTCACCTTCATCAAGAGGCTCTTTAGTTCTTCGCTTTCTGCCATAAGGGTGGTGTCATCTGCATATCTGAGGTTATTGATATTTCTCCCGGCAATCTTGATTCCAGCTTGTGCTTCCTCCAGCCCAGCATTTCTTGTGATGTACTCTGCATATAAGTGAAATAAGCAGGGTGACAATATACAGCCTTGACGTACTCCTTTTCCTATTTTCCTATTTGGAACCAGTCTGTTGTTCCATGTCCAGTTCTAACTGTTGCTTCCTGACCTGCATGTAGGTTTCTCAAGTATTCCCATCTCTTTCAGAATTGTCCACAGTTTCTTGTGATCCAGACAGTCAAAGGCTTTGGCATAGTCAACAAAGCAGAAATAGATGTTTTTCTGGAACTCTCTTGCTTTTTCGATGATCCAGCAGATGTGGGCAATTTGGTCTCTGGTTCCTCTGCCTTTTCTAAAACCAGCTTGAACATCTGCAAGTTCATGGTTCATGTATTGCTGAAGCCTGTATCTCCAAGCCTGGCTTGGAGAATTTTGAGCATTACTTTACTAGCGTGTGAGATGAGTGCAATTGTGTGGTAGTTTGAGCATTCTTCGGCATTGCCTTTCTTTGGGACTGGAGTGAAAACTGACCTTTTCCAGTCCTGTGGCCACTGCTGAGTTTTCCAAATTTGCTGGTATAGCCATTTCCTAAAAAAAAAAATCTCTTTCTCTCTCTGGATATACTATATATCTATATGTGTAATGTATATATCTTGGCTCAGCTGCTTCTTTTTTTTTTTCTGGAGAGCTCTGACACACAAAGTAAAAAATAGTAAGAAGAAAGCTGAGTGAAGGCAAGGCTAAACAGGTAATCTGGTTACTGAATCCAGCGTTCATTTTGAGGGTGTCTGCTGCCAGGTGTAGGCTCTAAGAGGAGAACTTCCTGCTTTGAGCTAGGACCCCAAAAGTGTATTCTGTCTATGCAGGAGTGTAGTACAAACAACGGAGAATACAAAGATAATTGTATGGAGAATACAAAGATAATTGCTGGCATTCACTTAGATGAGGAGAAAACGCCCTGAGCATTTTAACTACAAGCCACTGTTCTTGGGGTGATTCTAAATGCCTGTATGTTTTTTTTCTCATGGTTTCAAATTGACTGTGCTCCCAGGCAACACATGGGAATATACTCACATCTTGCAGGAACCTAAACATTATCCTAAACATTAAACGTTCTCACATTAGTTTAGCAAAAAAGGGAGTAGTTCACAGTTACAGGTCACTTACAGAAGGCAATAATGTAGCTTGAGTGAGAACCAGCAGCAACATTCCATAGAAATAGGTTCCTGAAGTCATCACGTATTGGAATTTTTAGACATAGGTTATAGAGTAACTATAATTAACATGTTTAAATAAAGTAAAATTAAGTTTGAAAATAGAATAATGAACAAGAAACTGTAAAGTATGATGAAAGGGTTATAAAAGAGAAATAATAGAACTTACAAAAATGAAAAAACCATATAATTATTGAAATTAAGTACTCGCTGGATGAGTATAGTAGCATTGGGAAAAATTGAAAGAAGAGTCAGTGATTTGGAAGATAGAAATCATGGAATTATTCATGATGTGTGAGATAGCAAAGAGATAAATAATATGAAAGAGATTTTCTAATTAGAGGCCTTAGGCTGTAGAACTGTCATTCTTAAACTTGAGCAATCATCAGAATCCCCTGGAGGACTTGTTAAAATACAGATTGCTGGGCCGACCCCCAGAGTTTCTGACATAGTAGGTCTGGGATGTGGCTAAGAATTTGCTTCCCTAACAAGTTCTCAATGAGGCTGATGCTGGTGGGGACTCAACTTTGAGAACCATTGCCATCAGTGTGGTTCAAAGCTTGCCTTTGCTGGTTTGAAAGCCCACTTGCACTTCTTGACTGTGTAACCTTGGAAATTTTTCATCACTTCTCTGTGCCTCAGTCCCTCCATCACAGGGCTGTTGTGGGGAACATGTGAATTAATGCTCACAGAACACTCAGTGCTATGGTGGGAAGGGTGAGGATTCTGAAAGTGTTAGTTATTACAATGTCTTGTACACAGGACCCCTGATGGATTCTTTCCTGAGCACCCCAGATCACAGAATTTATGAGCCCTCTGAAAGTCGTATTGAAGCTGTGCAACTCATACTGGGACTTGAACGCATAGCCTTTTAGTTGAGATCACACACCTGATCTCGGGACTTAATAAAGCTCAGGTTCTCAATGTCTTGTCACAGAAAGAATTCAGTGAGAGAGAAAGTGAGAGGTAAGAAATGGATTTATTCAGAGAGAAACTTATTCCACAGACAGAATGTGGGCCATCTTAGAAGGCAAGGGACCCTGAACTAGGGGATGGTTAGTTTTCTTGGGCTGGTTAATTTCACAGGCTAATAAGTGGGAGGATTATCCTAACTATTTTGAGGAAGGGGTGGAGATTTTTAGGAATTCGGCCACTGCCCGCTTTTTGACCTTTTGTGATTGGCCTCAAAACTGTCATGGCACCTCTGGACGTATCATTTAGTTGCTAATGTATTACAATGAGAGTGTAATGAGGCTCAGGGTCTACTGGAAGTTAACTGCTCTCTTGGACCCTAGTTGGTTCTGTCTTGTCACAACAAAAATCTGATGCGAAGAACCAGTGTTACAGCCCTCGGATGGACAAGTGTTACAGCTCCATGTTACAGCTCGGTCTTATTTAGAAAGTAAAGGAAAATACATCCTCGAGGCATGAGGGCATGCCGACCCAAAAGACACGAGGAGAAGAGAGGCCCCCAGCCCAATTTTGGCTCCTTTTTTATATGTTTGTTTTCTTCCCCCGGGCCTGCCCTGTGTAAATTGGGCTAGGCAGGAGTGTTGTTTGTTCTACCTGAGGTCCTCATTCTGGTCCTCGGACCTTCATTTGGTCTATTTTCACAGGCTTTTCCCTTCCTTGTCTTTTAGCCACCGCCATTCTGAACTCCTTTTTCCTATTTTAACTACCTAACAGTTCCAACCAGTTTTTGTCATATCCTAAGGCTATATTGGGCTTTCCAGGTGGCACTAGTGGTAAAGAACCTGCCTGCCAATGCAGGAGACTTAAGAGATGCAGGTTCGATTCCTGGGTTGGGAAGATCCTCTGGAGCATGGCATGGCAATCCACACTAGTATTCTTGCCTGGAAAAATCCCATGGACAGAGGAGCCTGGTGGCTTATGGTCCATAGGGTCGCAGAACGTTGGCTATGACTGAGGCAACTTAGCACACACGCACGGCTATATCATTCTTATAAAGGTTGTACCCTACCCCCTTCCCTCCTGTTTCAGTATTAGGGATGTTCCAATGCTACCAATTCTCTGAAATATAAGGAAGCTTGTTGTGTTAAAGTGCTCAAAGTTGATTTAGATAAAGGCTTGCCTTGAGTGTGAGAATTTGATGATATAATATTTAAAAAGAAATTTACCAAAAAAAAAAAAAAAAGAAATTTACCTATTTCTACATGAAAGATTGACTATGCTGAATTCACTTATGATGATGTGATTCCAAATAGTATGTTTAAATAAATAGCTGAAGCTCATTTGTAATGTCAACAAAAGTTAATCAGTCAATCTAAGAAAGAAATTAAAAATTTTATTTGAACATAATTGAGGACTACAACCAAGGAATAGACCCTCAGAAAGTTCTAAGAACTGTTCCATCCTTAGAAGTCAAAGCACAATTATATAGATTTTTTGAGACAGGCTCCAGGTTGTACTCTAGGCTGTACATTAAATAACCTATTTGGCAGTTTACATAATCCAGATCTGCAAGTACGAAGTGGTGGGTCCTTACGACCCCTTACAAGGTCAAGAAGGACTGTTATCTACAAAAAGGTATCTTGTTGATGCTAGGAGAAGGTTAATCTTTAGGGCTAAGCTGTTGGGGGAGGTTTGGTTGATGCATAATGCAGATACTCAATGTACAGTAGAAGGCAGAGAAAACCGTTTCATATATAAATTTTTCTCAGTGTGTATGCCCAGAAGTGGGATTGCTGGGTCATATGGCAGTTCTATTTCCAGTCTTTTAAGAAATCTCCACACTGTTTTCCATAGCGGCTGTACTAGTTTGCATTCCCACCAACAGTGTAAGACGGTTCCCTTTTCTCCACACCCTCTCCAGCATTTATTGCTTGTAGACTTTTGGATAGCAGCCATCCTGACTGGCGTGTAATGGTACCTCATTGTGGTTTTGATTTGCATTTCTCTGATAATGAGTGATGTTGAGCATCTTTTCATGTGTTTGTTAGCCATCTGTATGTCTTCTTTGGAGAAATGTCTGTTTAGTTCTTTGGCCCATTTTTTGATTGGGTCATTTATTTTTCTGGAATTGAGCTGCAGGAGTTGCTTGTATATTTTTGAGATTAATCCTTTGTCTGTTTCTTCATTTGCTATTATTTTCTCCCAATCTGAGGGCTGTCTTTTCACCTTACTTATAGTTTCCTTTGTAGTGCAAAAGCTTTTAAGTTTCATTAGGTCCCATTTGTTTAGTTTTGCTTTTATTTCCAATATTCTGGGAGGTGGGTCATAGAGGATCTTGCTGTGATTTATGTCGAGAGTGTTTTGCCTATGTTCTCCTCTAGGAGTTTTATAGTTTCTGGTCTTACATTTAGATCTTTAATCCATTTTGAGTTTATTTTTGTGTATGGTGTTAGAAAGTGTTCTAGTTTCATTCTTTTACAAGTGGTTGACCAGTTTTCCCAGCACCACTTGTTAAAGAGGTTGTCTTTTTTCCATTGTATATCCTTGCCTCCTTTGTCAAAGATAAGGTGTCCATAGGTTCGTGGATTTATCTCTGGGCTTTCTATTCTGTTCCATTGATCTATATTTCTGTCTTTGTGCCAGTACCACACTGTCTTGATGACTGTGGCTTTGTAGTAGAGTCTGAAGTCAGGCAGGTTGATTCCTCCAGTTCCATTCTTCTTTCTCAAGATTACTTTGGCTATTCGAGGTTTTTTGTATTTCCATACAAATTGTGAAATTCTTTGGTCTAGTTCTGTGAAAAATACCGTTGGTAGCTTGATAGGGATTGCACTGAATCTATAGATTGCTTTGGGTAGAATAGCCATTTTGACAATATTGATTCTTCCAATCCATGAACACGGTATGTTTCTCCATCTGTTTGTGTCCTCTTTGATTTCTTTCATCAGTGTTTTATAGTTTTCTATGTATAGGTCCTTTGTTTCTTTAGGTAGATATACTCCTAAGTAAGAGACACGTGCACCCCAATGTTCATCGCAGCACTGTTTATAATAGCCAGGACATGGAAGCAACCTAGATGCCCATCAGCAGATGAATGGATAAGGAAGCTGTGGTACATATACACCATGGAATATTACTTAGCCGTTAAAAAGAATTCATTTGAACCAGTCCTAATGAGATGGATGAAGCTGGAGCCCATTATACAGAGTGAAGTAAGCCAGAAAGATAAAGAACATTACAGCATACTAACACATATATATGGAATTTAGAAAGGTGATAATGATAACCCTATATGCAAAACAGAAAAAGAGACACAGAAATACAGAACAGACTTTTGAACTCTGTGGGAGAATGTGAGGGTGGGATATTTCAAAAGAACAGCATGTATACTATCTATGGTGAAACAGATCACCAGCCCAGGTGGGATGCATGAGACAAGTGCTCTGGCCTGGTGCACTGGGAAGACCCAGAGGAATCGGGTGGAGAGGGAGGTGGGAGGGGGGATCGGGATTGGGAACACATGTAAATCCATGGCTGATTCATATCAATGTATGACAAACCCACTGGAAAAAAAATAATAATAATAAAAAAATAAATAAATTTTTCTTATCTTGCCATGAAATATGAATTTTATTTCACAGTAACCAGTAGATTGAATATTTGAAAGTAAGTATTCACATGCTAAAATTCTTGGAGATCTCATTCCGTCAAAGCAGATTATCCTGGATCCACTCATACTGGCTGGTGGGAGCAAACGTACACATATTTTCCCAACTCAGCAATGTCATTTTGGTAGCCTGACCTCTGCCACGGTGTGAGTCTGAGTGTATACCATGGTGTTAGTTAGTTTTAGTCGCTCAGTCATGTCTGACTCTTTGTGACCCCATGGACTGTAGCCTGCCAGGCTCCTCTGTCCATGGGATTCTCCAGACAAGAATACTAGAGTGGGTAGCCATTCCCTTCTTCAGGGATCTTCCTGACCCTGGGATCAAACCCTGGTCTCCTGCATTGCAGGCAGATTCTTTACCATCTGAACCTCCAGGGAAGCCCACCATAGATATACCATAGAATATGGCAAATACTAGGAACCAGGGCTCTTCCTTCACGTGTATCCCAAGAACGTTTACCAGAACACCATTGGTTTAACATATGGAATATTGCCCATGCTTCCTTGCTTAGGAATACTTTCTACAAAGATACACTAAACTTCAGGGGTGTCCATCCTTATTTGAGTTCTGGTTTGTGTATACTGCTGAAATCTGCATCATTAACTTTTTAAAATTTGGGTTTTATTATAATCAGGTATGCATACACATATCTCTAAGAATCAAATAGTTCTTGTATGGACATGTGGACAAAGTCCATTTGAGTGGACAAAGCCATTGCAATCATTTGAGTTTTTTATCTCTCTGTAGGCATTCAGCCTTTTCAGCCATATCCCTATTACTGAAAACTGAATAAGCCAATTGGAATAAGTCATTCATAAGAGTCTGAGGACCAGCAGTCACCTTTTGAATTTTGCGTCTGATATCTGGAGCAGACTGGGCTATGAAATGCATAGCCAAAAGGGCCTGTCCCTTATGGGAGGAGGGATCCACATTTTGTATACTTTTTAAAAGTTTCCATTAATTTCCTTTGAGAAACTGCAGGATTTTCATCTGGCCCCTGTTGAACTTCTTTTACTTTCTCATAATTAACAGGCTTTACTGAAAGGTTTTTCATGCCTTCTATCAAACAGCTGGTCATATGTTCCCAGAATTTATCTGGTAATTCCACTGTGGATCAGCCTCAGGGATGGTGTCATTCCCCATGTGAAAGACTGCGTGTCCCTGTTGGGCTCTAGTTGCCATTTGGTCAATGTGGGCTCTGGCTGCCAGCATTATACACTTTCCTCTGGAGTATAGCAGTGGGAGAGCTTCCTCGGTGGCTCAGTGGTAAAGAATCCACCTGTAATGCAAAAGACGTGGGTTCCATACCTGGATTGGGAAGATCGCCTGGAGGAAGAAGATGGCAACCTACTCCAGTACTCTTTCCTGGAGAATCCCATGGACAGAGGAGCCTGGCTCGCTGCAGTCCATGGGGTCTCACAGAGTCAGACATGACTGAAGTGATTTAGCATGCATGCAGGCATGCACAGCAGTGAGATAGTAAATATCCCCAGGTGAGATCAAAAGATCTCCTTAACCTGGTAAACTCCTTAGTAAAAAGTTCAGAGTCCTCAGAAAAACTTCCCAATTTCTCCTCTGCCGTACTTAGATCAAATATCAAAGAAGTCGTGTGGACTCCTACTGTTCCCTGATTTCTACCAGGAATTTCCCTCAGAGGCAGAAGTCTAGGGGCAGGTGGCTGCTAACTCATGCCGCTATGGGGGCTAGCTGGACTGAGATTGGGTCCCTTGGATAACTCAGAGTACAGAGAAGGAGTTCCAGAACATGATGGTGGCCTTTCCTCACCCTTGGGTACACTTTCCCCTGGGATTTTAACTTCAACTGGAGCAGCAGCTCTCTTCGATATGGGAGCCTCTGTTGGTTCAGTGGTTCCTCCAGGAGGATTGTTGTTGCTATTCAGTTGCTCAGTGGTGTCCAACTCTTTGAGACCCCATGGGCTGCAGCACACCAGGCTTCCTTCACCATCTCCCGGAGCTTGCTCAAACTCATGTCCGTAGAGTCGGTGATGCCGTCCAACCATCTCATCCTCTGCCGCCCCCTTCTCCTCCTACCCTCAATCTTTCCCAGCAGGAGTGTGGGGAATATTGCTCCCTCTGGGATGGCAGCTACTGCAGGGGCAGCAGGTTCTTCCTGCGGGAGATCTGTCTTCATGTGGCCCCGAAAATGTCCTCTGAGCCCTTCCTTAAATTAACCTTCTGGGTTACACATATTACATTTCCCAAATACAAGGTCATAAAAACTTGAACATATGGTATTTCACTCCGTTTTGATTCCCTTCTACAGTATAAAACCAACTGTAATATAGTATTATAATTTAGAGACCCACTCAGTGGCCACTTTTCTTGGCTCTCTAACTAATATTGTGGCCGAACATGGTTACATAGCCTGATAAGCTTTTTCTTTTTCATATCTTGTTTATTTTTTTCTAGTTCTGGGGTATGTGTACCAGAGGGGTGTTGACTGGGATTGATTTGGTTGGAATCACCTTAGAGCCAAACTTGGGGAGATGTCTCTGATTTCCGAGCTATCCAAAAGTTTTGTTCTTGTGCAATTTGATCAAGATTTGTATTTATAATTTTAGATGATATGCATTTCCAAAGTAGTCTCCCAACTAGATGTTAGTGCCTGAGAAATTGTTGCAAAAGAATAGTTCAGAAGGTGTCCCTAGTGGTGCTGATGCCAACAATGGCCTGGAATGGATCTGGCAGCAAGTGGGAAATGAAAGGGTTAACATTTGCAAGGACTGGAGGGAAGACTGGCATCAAGGCCTGGTGACTGCTAAGTTGCTTCAGTTGTGGCTCTATGGGCTGTAGCCCACCAGGCTCTTCTGTCCATGGGATTCTCCAGCAAGAATACTGGAGTGGGTTGCTATTTCCTTCTCCTGGGGATCTTCCCAACCCAGGGCCCGATAGTTCTTCAACTGGGCACTCATAGTAATTAAGGAAAAGTACTTTAAGTCTTGTAAGCTGGTTCCCTGCCAAATAAACTGAGAGCAAAGAATGAATTGTTGTACCTTGGTGATCATACAGGTCTTCTGGAGTTAAAAGAAAAGGAACAGAAACAGATGTAGAGCTTAGAAGGAAAATCTCAGAGTGAAAGAGGAGAGTATAGATTGCTAAATCCTGGAATGTCGTATAATGGGTGGCTTTATTTCAGTCTTGCTACTGCATTTGAGGGAGCATTGACATTCCACTGCCTTTTTATGTAGCCAGGACTTGAACTTGATCAAAGCAACCCAGACAGTGAAATTCCTTCCTTTTTATTACCATTTCCCTTGTTTTCTGCACCAGCAATAAGATCCCTTCTGTATTTCCATACCACTTTTCTACAGCAACCCATACTGATTGTCTCCAGTTTTCTATCCTTGAACATCCATATCATCATTCCCCTGGCCTGTTCCTAGGAATCCAATCAGAGCCCCAAAGTGTTTGGAGTTGATTGGCTGGGCTGAAATGGGCTCTCAGTTGGTGGAGCATCCTCCCCAGGACTCCTGGCCTGTGGCATCACATGACCCTACTAACCCGACCCTAGACCTTCTTACCTTATCACTGTCCTGTCCATCACCAGCTGTTGTGTTGATCCAGGGCTCCAAGGAATTCTGGCACTGTAGTTCTTTATGTCTCAGTGCAGAGAAGAATTCAGTGAGAGCAAAGTGGTGGATAAAACGTGACTTACTATAATAGAATGTTTGTGAAGTTTACAAGCAGGCGGGCGAGAAATGCCACACCCTGAGAACTTAGCGGGCTACAGTTTTATAATCAAAGGAAAAGTAGGAGAGAAGAACTTCTTTGTCTTTTTTCAATAGATGTAATATTTTCATCATCAGTTCCTACCCCAGGTAGGGAAGGGAAGCTTATTTGTCCCTTACTGTATGGTCAGACCAGAACTGTCATAGCATTTGGAAAAAATATTTTTAGGTCTCAGTACAATAAGGGTTTATAATTTTGAAAGTCACCTTCCCATAAGTGATTGTTTTTTGTGTGCACAGAGCCTGTTTTGGGGGTATTTAACTTGATGACACCACTGGGCAGATTGAAGGTCTTATTTTCCACAATTGTTTTATTGTTTTGGGAGCATGGTGCAAAGAATATGTCTTAGGGTCCAAAGAATTTGTTTCGGGGGTTATTAACTGACTGAACTCACTGGGCAGGATGTGGGTCTCATGCCACCATTGTTTTATTGTTTTGGGGCATGTCTCCTGCTTCTTTTGTGTGGTTTTGTTGCTAAGCAAGCCTCCTTGATTTTGTGGTTAAGCAAAGCTGCTTTCTCAAGTAATTATTAACTTACAGGGATCTCCCATATTTTTCAATTTATAATCCCCTAGTGGGATAACTGTTTAATCATCTATTTTGTCCCTTCATTGTGTCCCTATCACTATTGATCTCAGAGAGTCAGCTCTGAGAGGTGGAGTAAAGCAAGATCTTAGTTCCCTGCCCAAGAATTGAACCTGGGCAGTCTGGATGAAAACCAGGAACTCTGACCATCAGACTAGCAAGGGCTAGAGTCTGGAAGCAAATTTTTCTTTGACTCTTGCCCCCACTGAAAAATGCATTTCTCAGGAGGTAAAAACTTTAAAAACAGGCACTTGTTTATTATGAGAGACACAGCGCAACAAGTGGGAGAGCATACAGAGAAACAAATAGAAAAAAGGCAGAGATGCACACCCAGAGGGGAAGTGTGTGGACATCCCCCTGGTGAGGAGGAGCACAGTAAAGAGGTGCTTCACTCATTTGTATAGGACAATTTTTTCGGGTCTTTGTCTTCCTTTTGGTCAACTGTTTGGTTTCTTTTTCCACACCTGACCTGCCCTAGAACCCTCCCCAACATGCGTGCACAAATTTTTTCCAAGATAGATTCCAGCCTGGAGTTCTATGGGATCACATATTAGCATCACATATTATGGGATGGTGACCTCCAAGGAGCCTTTCTGCATATGTGAAATATCTCGTTTGCCCCAAGGAGGAGGAACATATGACCTCCTGATCTTTGCTCAAACAAGGTTTAGCCCCTCTCTGTTCCTGCCATAACTGTTATCTTAAGGATCCCACAGGAAACAAATCCTGGCTATTTGCCCTGTTTCTGTTGTTGCTTCCATTTTGAAGTAGGAACAGGAGGCTGGTTGTAAATATCTAACCTGGAGCCCACCTACCTCCTGTCTCAGGAAATGCAAACAGGAGGCTAGTTGTAAATGCCTAGCCTGGAGCCCATCTATCTCCTGCCTCAGAATAAGTAGTGCCTACTGAAGGGACTTCTCTGTCCTGCAAGTTAAAATTTAACTTTCTGAAGGGGCAGCGATTTTATACTGGGAAGCAAGTTTGTCCAATGGCACGTCTTCACCTTTATTTCAGGAAAAGAAAGGAAATTTCAACAAAATAAATCTCATGTATAAGGTTTAAAGAAAAAGGAAATTCTAGATTGTGTCTTGGATAGTATTCATACTTCAAATAATTTCCTATACCATCTACTACACATATCAGAAGGATTAATGATGGCTGAATATCATTTATCACAAAGCATTTAATTACATTTTGTAACTTAAAATGTTTATGTATTAAGGCAAAGACGTGTGAAACACGTTTTAGGATTTTTCACTGGAAAGAGCTGTAAAAGTCTTCCCAGGTTTAATGCATGGCTTTGCAAAGAATCGAGCAAGGTAGTAAGATTAATGTCAGTCTGTTCAGGCTGCCTTAACAAAGGACACAGACTGGGACCCGAAGCAGGAGAAATTTAGCCTTTCACAGTCCAGGAGATTGGAAGTCTGAGATCAGGGTGTCAGCTGGGTTGGTTTCTCTTGAGGCCTCTCGCCTAGGCTTTCAGACGGCCACCTTCTCCCTGTGTCCTCATGTAGTTTTCCCTCCGTGTGCACGTCTGTGTCAGATGTCTTCTCATAAGGACACCAATCAGATACTAGGATTAGGGGCCACCCCATGACCTTATTTGACCTTAATAACCTCTGTAAAAATGCTATCTCCAAATATAGTCACATTCTGAGATACTTGGGTGAAGACTCTAACATATGAGATTTTACGGACATAGCTTAGCCCACGAGATCCCTTCTCCAGTCACACTGGATGGATTGGTGGTGATCAGGCAGCAGCCATTATGTTTGCACAGGAGTTTCTGAGTTTAGACTGCATTCAACCTTGCATGGCCCGAGGTTCACTCCAGCATCGCCTTCTCACTGTGGGCGCTCAGGCTCCAAGCATAAAAACTGTTGATGACTAAGTTCATATTTTTATAACTTTAGAGCTGGAACACACTGTCACCATCATGTTTCTCATCTCACAAATGAGAACTCCAGGTCCAGAAAGGTAAATGGCTTTCCTCCTCCAGTCCACTCAGCGCCTCCCAACCCCCTCTCCAGCCCACATAGGCCTTCCCTCAAGTGTCACCACAGGAAGTGTCAAACCTCCAGACCAAGCCAACGGACTCCCTACATCCCCAGGTCTAAGGTTCATGTGATAATGGAAAACATGCTTTTGGTGTGGAGGTGAAGTTTCCTGGGACACAGGGACGAGTCACATCTGACTGGATGTACGTGCAAAAATTGAAGCAGATGGTACACACAGGTATTTCCAATTTAAAAGGCTGTCTGGGTCATCCCCTCCTCTCCACCCTGAAACCTCTTCCAACCTATCTTTAAATCATCCACAGAGAGGAAAAGAAAATTCATATCACTGACAAAAATGAGTATTTACACATAACCTGCCCATCCATCCACCCACCCATCCACTCATCCGTCCATTTATCCCTTCCTTCATTCTGATGTTTAAGAAGGCACTGGCTGAGCCCCTGCAGATCCAGCAGTAGGCAAGAATGAGGTCCGTTTCCTCATGCAACTTACACTGGGAGCCGTTGTTGAGATGGCTGGGACTGCATTACAGATGGCAAAAAGGGAATGATTTTCAGAAGAGGTGACAAGTAGAATACAGAGAAGCTACGAGAAGAACAAGTGATTTCAGAGAGGCAGCAGTGAGTGGAGGAATGAAGCAAGATCTTCGTTCCCCACCTAGGAACTGAAGCTACATAGCCTGGATGAAAACTAAGAATCCTAGTCACCAGACCAGCAAGGAATAGAGGCTAGAAGCTATTTTTCCCTGGCTCTTGCCCCCAGTGAAAAATGCGTTTCTCATGGAGACAAGAACTGTAAAAGCAGATACAAAGTTTATTACTGGATTCACAGCACGAGAGCAAATGGGGAGCACACGAGAGATAGTTTAGTTAAGACAGAAGCATGGCCGAGATGCACACCAGGAGGGAAGGGGTGTGGGCGTCTCCTCTAGTGAGGAGGCGCACGATAAAGAGGTGGTTAAGTCATTTATATAGGGCAGCTCTTTTGGGTTTTTGTCTTCCCTTTCGTCAATTGTCTGGTTTCTTTTTCTACACTTGACCTGCCCTAGGACTCTCCCCCGGGGGTGTGCAACTTTTTCCAAGATGGATTCCAGCACAGGGGCATAGGGGATGGCCTTGGCATCACATATTATGGGGTGATGCCCACTACGTTTTACCCCCAAGGAATGCTTTTGCACATGTGAAATGTCTGCCTTGCCCCAAGGATGGAAAATACACGACATCTTGATCTTTTACTCAAACTGCTTTTAGCCCTTCTGTTTCTCCCATGACTGTTATCTTAAAGTGTCCTCAGGAGCCAAAGCCTGGTTATTTACCCCATTTCTACTGTTACTTCTTTTTCAAAGTGCAAATAGGAGGTTGTAAACATCTAACCTGGAGCCCACCTATCTTTTGTCTCAGGAAATGCAAACAGGAGGCAAGCTGTAAATGCCTAGCCCAGAACCCATCTATCTCCTGACTCACAAGGACCTTCCAGGTGGAGGGAATGATAAGCTTACTATGGTCTGCTTTATAATTTCAAAGGACTCATTCTGGCTGCCATTTTTGGAAAGTGAAGAAGTGAAAGCAGAGAGGAGCAGTGGAGACAAAGGGATGTAGACAACCATCAGGACCCATGCTGGGATGGACGTGGAAGGTGACGGAAAGTCAGGGAGCAAGGATGCACTGGTTTTCTGCTTGCTAGTGGGTGTGATTAGTGAGATGAATGGAATGAGCTAACCTGAAGAGATGCCACTTGGGAGTGGGCAGTGAGCATCCATGATTGTTGACATCTTATTTTCGTGGGAATCTAGGTAAAATGGGAGGCGCAACCTGGCTGCTGACTGGACGGATATTCAGGTGTGTGAGTCCAGGTGTGGCATCCTGCCAGGGTGACATAGAGTGCAGAACTGCCATGGAAACAGCTGTCCAGAGGCCTGGGCCTGATGTCCTTTTGGAGCAGAGTATCCGATGGTGACAGCACCTCAAAGCAATTCTTCCTGGGAAGGGTCTTGGCTTTGCTTTGCATCCCTGGGTTTCCACCCAAGCCTGGTCCTAAAGCCCAGATACCACCATCTGCTCAAGTGATTCAGAATCACTGTGTGTACTTGGTAACCAGAGAGGCTAATTGTATTAGTTTTTTTGTGGTTGCTATAATAAATTATCTCAAGCCAGGTGGCTTAAAACAATTAAAATTTATCCTCTCATAATTCTGGAGACCAGAAGTCCGAAATCAAGGTGTCAGCAGGATCACACTCCATCAGAAGGCCCTAGGGGGAGCCCTGTACTTTGCCCCTCCCAGCTTCTGCAGGCTGCTGAGACTCTTTGACTTGTGGACACATCACTCTGGCCTTAGCTTTCCTCTTCCCATGGCTTCTTCTTCTGTCTATGTGTCTCTCCTTTGCATTTCTCTTATAAGGACTCTTGACATTGGATTTGGAGGGCACTGGATAATCCAGGATAATCTCCTCACTTCAGGATCCTTAACTTTATACATTTTCCAAGACTCCTTTTCCAAACAAAGTCGCATTCTCAGGTTCCAGGAGTGTGACATAGACATGTCTTTTGGGGGACCACAATTCAGCTCACAGGAGTTGAACTTTGGCTCTGTTAAGTGTGAGATGCATATGGCATGTGTGAGTGAAGATGACCTAGTGAGCCAGTGGAAGTGTATGCCTGGACCAAAGAGGGAAAGATCATCATCACAGGAATGGGATTTAAAGAAATGGAGCTGGATGGGTTCACACAGAGGGAGAGTATGGATGGAGATGGGGCTTGGGGTGAAGCCTTGAGCAGCAACTGCCCATTGGGCATGATTCCCATGTTGCACTGCTGCATAACAAATCATTATAAAACTCAGTGACTTAAAACAACAGTTTATTATTATTATCTTTCTTGATTCTGAGGTTCAGGAATTTGGACAGGGCACAGAAGGTATGTTTCGTCCCCATTCCACCAGCTGGGAGCCTCAATTGGGATGACTCAAGTGCTGGGGCTTGGGGACTTCCCTGGCGGTCCAGTGGTTAAGAATCTATCTTCCAATGCAGGGGACTTAGGTTCTATCCCTGGTCGGGGAAGTAAGATCCCACATACTTCGGGGCAACTAAGGCCACACCCTATAACTATGAGAAAGCGTGCAGCAATGAAATATCCCACCTGCCACAACTAAGAGCAGATGCAGCTAAATAAATAAATAAAAGTACTGGGGCTTGACTGGGCCTCTTTCTTTTCTCTCTGTATCCACACAATGTCTCTACATGGTTAGCTCAAGCTTCCCTACAATATGGTGGCTTCCAGGTGGTCAGACCAATGGATGGAGACACAGAACACTAGAGATCAAGGCAGAAGCTTCAAGTCCAGTTGCAGAACTGGCATGGTACCATTTTCATCATACTTGATAGGTTAAAGCCAGCCCACTGTTGAGAGGAGAGGGGGGACCAAGGAGTAAAGGAAGACTTGCAGCCATCTTTATTCTGCTTTAGGCAGATTAAGAGAGTCTGAGGAAAACCCATCCTGGCCTTGTGTGTGTGTGTGTGTGTGTGTGTGTGTGTGTGTGTGCATGTGTGCGTGCACTCAATCACCCAGTCATGTCTGACTCTTTGTGACCCCATGGACTGTAGCCTGCCAGGCTCCTCTGTCCATAGCATTTCCCAGGCAAGAATACTGGAGTGGGTTGCCATTTCCCAGGGGCAACCCCCTCCAGGGGATCTTTCCAACCCAGGGATCAAAGCCATATATCCAGTGTCTCCTGCATTGGCAGGCAGATTCTTTACCACTACACCACCTGGGAAGTCTTACCTCACAGCAAAATTTGGGAAGAGCTTCTACAGCTCCCTAGTAATAATCTTCCTAGGATCTGGCTCATCTGAGACTGGGTGGACTATCTGTACCATCCTGAGGGTTGTGTTGGGGCAGAACTTTCTTCTCCTGAAACTCCATCCTCTCCTTGAATATGTCTACATCTGTTCAGAGGCAGGAATCCCAGAAATCCCATTTCAAGGTATGCATGGTGTGTGTGTGGGGGGGGGAGGTTGGTGTCTGTGCGGTATGTGTGTGTGATGCACACAGCTTTGTGACTCACTTTATGAAGTTGTTTCTAGATTTAGGCTGGGGTCCTAGGTTGTTTTTTAGGGAGGGCAGGTGAGCAGTGTGAATGTGGACTGGTTGGGTGACACTCAGTGAATGCTTGTTGTCTTTATGTTCTCTGCATATTGATGGAAATGGCCTCATGCGTCATGACCCTCTTTCTAGTCCAGGTCAGCACTCCAGAGCTTTTGGCCTTTCAAGAGCTGACATATTCATTTGGAGGTGGTCACACTGAGGGTGACTTCTGGGTTCAGGAACCTCCCTCAGAGCAAAGAGTTAAAGTCAAGGAGCCTGATTTCACATGTTGGCCTCACTCACTAGGTGCTCCACAGCTAGACTTTGAAATGGGGGTAACAACTTGAAAACATTTTCCTTTCACATGTGAAAGGGCCATTGAATTACAAGGGAAGCACATGAGGAGTCCATTCCCACTCATTTATAAAAGCGATGCTGTGTCCTGAGGCTATGCCTCAAGTGGAACAGAAGGGACAGCAGAGCTGGGAAGGGAGCTTGGCTGATGACACAGTTGACAGTTCCTCCAGGCATGCATTCACCAGCAGTAAAACTGGAGGTGTGTCCAGAAGGAACGGAGACTCACAGCAGACTGGGATGGTTGGTCACTGGAAGGGCAGATGCGCTGACAAAGTTGCTTCTCTTTTCCAAACCCTCTTTACCTATCAAATGTTGAGGGTGTTTATATGGGTTCTGCCATGGACTGAGGGTCTGTGTCCCCCAAATTAATATGTTGAAGGCCTAACCCTTAATGAGATGATGTCTGGAGGTGGGGCCTTTGGAAGGTAATTAGGTTTAGATGAAATCATGAGAGTGGGACCCTGTATGGGACTGTTGTTATTCAGTCACTAAGTTATGTCAACTCTTTGTGACCCCATGGACTGCAGCATGCTAGGCTTCCCTGTCCTTTACCATCTCCTGGAGTCTGCTCAAATTTATGTCCATTGAGTCAGTGATGCTGTCTAACCATCTCATCCTGTCACCCTCTTTCCTTCTGCCCTCAGTCTTTCCCAGCATCAGGGTCTTTTCCAATGAGATGACTCTTCACATCAGGTAGCCACAGTATTAGAGCTTCAACACCATTCCTTCCAATGAATATTCAGGATTGATTTCCTATAGGATTGACTGGTTTGATCTCCTTGCTGTCCAAGGGACTCTCAAGAGTCTTCTCCAACACCACAGTTTGAAAGCATCAGTTCTTCAGTGTTCAGTCTTCTTTATGGTCCAACTTTCACATCCATACATGACTACTGGAAAAACCATACCTTTGACTAGATGGACCTTTGTTGGCAGAGTGACATCTCTGCTTTTTAGTATGCTGTCTAGGTTTGTCATAGCTTTTCTTCCAAGGAGCAAGCATCTTTTAGTTTCATGGCTGCAGTCACCGTCTGCAGTGATTTTGGAGCCCATTCATGCCCTTATAAGAAGAAGCACCACAGACCTTGCTCCCCTTTTCTATACCATGTGGGAACAGTGAGAAGATGACTGTCTGTGAGCCCAGGAGGGTTTTCCCAGATCCCCACCCATGCTGGCCTCCAGAACTCATCTTCCTCTATCATTGAGCAAGTGGCGGAGAGTAGAGGCTGAGATTCAGCATGATTGTTGCCATGTACTGAGGGCCAGGCAGCCAGGACTCCTTTCTATCTCTCCCTTTCACTCTGGGCCGGGAGCCACATCAGGTTTTCAGTCCCTGTTTTGGCCAAGGACAACCACCTCATTGCCATAAGAAACGTCCTTCTTCATGCAAAGCTCAGGAGCTAAAGAAAATGGAATCAGGAAACTTGGGCCACTTTAAGGAATTATCACTTACAACAATAAAACTTATCCCCAACAAAGAAAACATTTAATAAAAATTGGCTTGATGGAAGATGCTGGATTTCAATCAGGATTCTGATGAAATGTTACAATCTGTTTGCCAAAATATGATTTTCAAAGACATTGAAAGGGAAACTTCAAAAAATATTTTGATTGGCTTCATTTGGGGCTTTCTAAATATTTAATGTCTAAAACCTTTCAGATTATTGATTCAAAATGATGTTTATTTCCAACAACTTATGTTTAGTTTTTGCCATTTATAAACATTCAACAAAATTAGCCTCATGTGGTATTTAATATTGTTGGTAATTGCCATGAGTGTTTTTTCCTTAGAATTCTAGCATTAAGTCATAAGAAGATGATGAAAAGGAAGGCTAATGTAATTCAAAGGGCGTAAAACCTCAGAGTTGATCCTAGGAAGTTTCTATACTTCTTCCTCCCATGGGGAAGCCCTCTAACAGTTTCTACTGAATTCATTGTGAAGCTGTGGAGGGGAATGACCCTAAATTCAATCTCAGTATTCCATCCAGCCTGGCCGCTCAGGCTAACAGCATCTCAAAGTGCAGATAACATGCTGATGCTCACGGGTCCCCCTTAGCAACAGGATTACCATGGAAACACATTGTAACTCACTGAGAGGAAGCAAGCAAGAGTAGGAGGGGTTGAGGAATTTCTCATTGAAATAATTACAGTGGGCCTCAGTGTGTTTAAGAAATGAATGCACCATGACTTTTCAAAAAGAATTTCCTTTTCATAGCATGTTTGTGACAAGTCTTGTTTCCATAGAGTTTAGCTCAAATGCTTACTATGTTAAATCTAATAATACTGTATTTATGAAAAACATGTTTGGAGAGCTCTTGGTGGTAGATTATCTCTTTTAGGATACGGAGTGTCATGTGCATTTAGAAGTTTGACCAGACATGAACTTACTGTGAAGGGGACTGGTTATCTAAGTAAGAGGCAGAAAAGATGTATGTGAAATCTATTTTTTACAGAATTAAGGATTTGATAGGATTTTATATTAATTGAATATGTGCTGTTTATGCTTTTTATTCAATATTTTTTATAATGAATTATCACTTTTTTGAGTTGGATTATATCAGCACTGTAACTAGCGCTGAGCCTTCTGAATATCTGATCATTTGGGATGTTCTTGGTTTGCTATGAAAGATTTTGTTTCTGTTTAGAAAACATTACATACTTCTCTGAATCAGAACTAAAAGAAGAAGAAAATGTCATTTAATAAATTATTCCTAAAGATTCTTTGTAGTGAAGACCTGATTTTTATTTTTAAAAGTAGCCTTTTATTCTGGTGAAAAATGTATATGTGTTCTTGGTAAAACTTTTAGAAATTATATAATAGCACAAAGACAAATATGAAGATTCCCCAGAAATCTGCTGAGAGACACTCATCCTCAAGGTTAAGCACTCTTCCTTGAATTCTTTATTTTCAGGTGCATGCATTTTTTTATTTTAGTAATTGTGGTCAGGACAGTATTTAGGAGAACTGCATTTAACATGCAAAGCATTCATGGGAAGTTCTTCAGCTAAGAAGAAAAACTAAATCACAAAGCATGCAGATTGTTTGACATACAGAGAGGTTAATTCTTCCCTCAAGAAAGATGGTACTCCATGGAGAAATTAATTAAAGTGCTCACTATGGAAACTCCATTTTAAAATTGATTCTGGCTGTGATGTTAACTTCTGAAGGTGATTTTCCAAGGATCCTGCCTGTGGGGAGGTGGTTGCAGGTTGGAACTGCTTAGTTGGCTGGGGCAGGTTTTCCACTCTGCTAACCCCTGTGAGCACTGAATTAGGTGCCCTGATACATCTCTATCATTGTCTATTGAGTTGTAATTTTCATCTATTTTGATGTAACAATGTCCCAAGTTTTTGAAGACCCAGGACCTTAGAACCAATACATTATATTAAGACAGTAATGAGGAAAACATCTAACAATGTAACTCTCTGAAATAATAACATTGTTTACATACTGTGAAGAAAATACAGTGAAATCTAAATCCTTCCACATCTAGGGATCCTGGGTGTGGGCTTTTTTTGTTGTTGTTGTATTAACTGTATTAACCACAGCAAGGCTTTAGTATAGCTGAGGACCATGAGAGGTGGGCATTCTGGAGGCCCCAGGGTGCCACGTCCACAGCTTCTAGGAGTTTCTATGAGCTGTCATCAGAATATAGAATACTGAGACCTCAATCTAGAAACTAAGGGCTGGGTTAGAGCCTGCAAAGCAGGTAATGATGGAATTTTCACTAGATTCATTTCTGGTTGGGTTCCTTTTTCTTTGAAGAGAATTTGGAAGCAGGTTGCATCACTATAGACATTTTATAGGAGACGAAAGTCACTCGAATATCACTACGTGCAGCAAGCAAAGTGCCTGAGGCAATTTATTCTTCCCCCGTGTTTGCCAGCAACAAGGCAAAGGAGCACTTTTTCCAGAAAACTTTTTATTGTGGTAAAATACACCTAGCACAAAGTTTGTCATTTTAACCATTTTTAAGTGTACAATGAAGTGGCAGTAAGTATATTCACAGTGTTCCCTACAGATCACCACCATCCATTTATAGAACATTTTTATCACCCAAACCTAACCTCCAACCCATTAATCATTAACTCTTTGTTCCCCACCCCCTAGGCCCTGGTGGCCACCATTCTACTCTCTGTCTCTGGGAATTCAACTACTCTCAGTACCTTATTTAAGTGAAATCATAGAATATTTGTCCTTTTTGTGACTGGTTTATTTTACTTAAAGGAGTGTCTTTAAGGTTCATCCATATTGTAGTATGTGAATTAGAATTTCTTTCCTTCTTAAGGTTGCATATTATTTCATTTTATAGATATACGGTATTTTGTTTATCCATTTATCCATTAATGCTCACATGGTTGCTTTTACCCTTTGGCTATAATGAGAAATATCAATAATCACAGATATGCAGATGACACCATCCTTATGGCAGAAAGTGAAGAACTAAAGAGCCTCTTGATGAAAGTGAAGGAGGAGAGTGAAAAAATTGGCTTAAAGCTCAACATTCAGAAAACTAAGATTATGGCATCTGGTCCCATCATTTCATGGCAAATAGATGGGGAAACAGTGGAAACAGTGGCAGACTTTATTTTTCTGGGCTCCAAAATCACTGCAGATGGTGATTGCAGCCATGAAATTAAAAGACGCTTGCTCCTTGGAAGGAAAGTTATGACCAACCTAGACAGCATACTAAAAAGCAGAGACATTACTTTGTTAACAAAGGTCCATCTAGTCAAGGCTATGGTTTTTCCAGTGGTCATTATGGATGTGAGAGTTGGACTATAAAGAAAGCTGAGCGCTGAAGAATTGATGCTTTTGAACTGTGGTGTTGGAGAAGACTCTTGGGAGTCCCTTGGACTGCAAGGAGATCCAACCAGTCCATCGTAAGGGAGATCTGTCCTGGGTGTTCATTGGAAGGACTGATGTTGAAGCTGAAACTCCAATATTTTGGTCACCTGATGCAAAGAACTGCCTCATTTGAAAAGACCCTGATGTTGGGAAAGATTGAGGGCAGGAGGAGAAGGGGACGATAGAGGATGAGATGGTTGGATGGCATCATCGACTCAATGGACATGAGTTTGAGTGAACTCTGGGAGTTGGTGATGGACAGGGAGGGCTGGCGTGCTGCGGTTCATGGGGTCACAAAGAGTCAAACACGACTGAGCAACTGAAATGAACTGAACCGTCTGCAGTGTACCTAGGTGGAAACCTCCACCATCCCAGCTCCTGCCAAGATTTCCCCACTGCTGCCATTTGCTCCTATTAACCCCAAAGACCCAGGACTAATGCTTAGGGACTAACAGCAGTGGTGACTCAGTTCCTGAGTCTTTTGCCAGGACCTCAGTCAGTGTAGGCCATTTCATTTCTAATATCATAATCGTTCAAAGGAAAGAATCCCTTGGAATCTTTCCATAAAGCTATTTGTTGTCCATTTCAGATGCCACCCACTGGGTCTGTCACCACCTCCATGACTTTCTGCAAGTTCTGGGCTGCAAATCAACTGTTCTGCTTTAGAGAATGGAAATTGATCACTGTGGGAGTCATTATGGAACATCCAGGTCTTTGTTGGTCTGGGCTGAGAGGGGAAAGCTCTGACTAAAAGTGCTGTCCTGGGGTCAGCAGAATTATTATTTGACTTGATTTCAGAAATTATTCATCGTGCATAATAGACTTTGTCCCCTTTGACCAACATCTCCCCATTTTTCCTACCCCCAAGCCTCTGGAAACCATAAATCTACTCTCTATTCCTATGAGTTTAATTATATAGATCTCACAGTAATTGTCTTTTTGCTTTGACTTATTTCACTTAGCATAATGTCCTACTGGTTCACCTGTGTTGTCACAAATGGCATGGTTTTCTTCTTTATCCATTCATTTGTCAGTGGACACTAAGATTGTTTCAGTATCTTGGCTATTGTGATCATACTGCAGTGAATATGGGAGTAGAGATATCTCTTTGAGATCCTGATTTCATTTTCTTTGAGCATATACTGAGAAGAAGAATTTCTGGGCTATACGGTCGTCCAATTTTTAAAAATTCTTTTTAGAAAACATTATTTACTTATTTTTGGTTGCACTGGGTCTTCATTGCTGCACCTGGGCTTTCTCTTGTTGCAGCAAGCGGGGGCTATTCTTGGCTGTGCATAGGCTTCTCACTGCTGTGGCTTCTCTTGCTGCAAAGCGCTGGCTTTATGTATGTGGGCCCAGCAGTTGCCGTGCACGGGCTTAGTTGCTCCATGGCCTGTGGAATCTTCCCAGACCAGAGATCGAACCCATGTTCCCTGCATTGGCAGGCAGATTCCTATCCACTGGCCCACCAGGGAAGTCCTATGGTAGTCCAATTTTCATATTCTGAGGAACCTCCATAGTATTTTTTATAGGGGCTGAACCAATTTACATTCCAACCAACAGTGGATAGCTGTTCCTTTTCTCCACATCCTCACCAACACTTGTTGTTATCTTTCTTTTTTCTGATAGCAGCCATCCTAAAAAGTCTGAGGTGATATCTCATCATGAATATGATTTGCATTTCCCTGATGGTTTGTGTTAGAAGTACAATGTTTTTCATGTATCTGTTGGTCATCCAGTCATATTCCTTAAGCCAATTGGGAGGATTTAACTTTTTCCTGAGATTGTTAATGAGATAGGATGGATTAAGGGTTAAAAGCATTAGGTTTGGAGTTGGACACGTATGCATTAGAATCAATCCAGTCACCCACTAGAGCTATGTGGCCTTAGGTACATTTTCAACCTTTTCTGAGTTTATTTCTTCATCTGTAAAATGGGGTGACAGTTCCTACAGCACTGCTCTGAGAATTCAAGGAGAACTTTGTAAACCTTTAGCTCAACCTGATAAACTAGGAATACGTTTTTGAATGAATTTACTCGGAGCAAACAGCTATCAACTTTACCTGCCCCCAAAAGGAATCATTATTGAGTCATCCTACTGTGTTAGCCTTTGCCAACCTGGATTTCCAGCAATTGGATATTTAGGAAAATACTAAATGATGTTTTTACTTTATTGTCTTCCGTATCTACCACCTGAGGCACCTGGAGTAAGAGCTGCCTGCATGGTTTTTTCAAAAGGAGTTCTTTCCTCAGACAGTGCATTAAAGTTTTGTAGAGGAGGGTTGAGCTGGCAGACCCCAGAGGATGAGGAGCTAGAGGTGGTGGTTTTAGAAGAGCAACCTAGAGCTTGACCCTTAGTGGGGCTGGTGTCCAGGGAGGAGAGACCCCTACAGGAAGAGGTAGAAGTAGTAGTTTAGTGCTAAGTCATTCCCGTCCCTTGTGACCCCATAGACTGCAGCCCGCCAGGCTCCTCTGTCCATGGGATTCTCCAGCAAGAATACTGGAGGGGGTTGCCATTTCCTTCTCCAAGAGTAAGAGGAGGCATGAGCTTTGGGGTTTTGTGAGAGTGAGTAAGTGTGTGTGTGTGTGCTATGTGTGTGGTGTGTAGGAGTGAGAGTGTTGGAGAAGACTGTGAATGTGTCTGTGTGTGTGTAGACATCGACGGGCCCTCTGCCCCTTGGGGGCTCAGTGTGGACTGCTGATGGAAGGACCCCTGTAGACACTGGTGGTACTGCTCAGCGGCTTCAAGTGTCTGAGGAGGAGACGACAGCAATCTCCAAGGGGCTGCTCCAAGTCTGCCTGGAGCCAAGCCTGCAGCCACCCAGGGCCGCCAGAAACGGGAGCGAGGATGCAGATGAGGAGGACCAAAGGCCCACTTCACCGCATCACCAGTTACCTGGTACTCACAGGTGACAAGGAGGGCTTTTCCTACTGACTCAGGTAGCCAGGAGCTCAGTAAGAGGTTAAGAGGAATAGAGAAATGTGTCATTTAAAAAATAGAAATGGAAATATAAAAAAATGAAGTGGTAAGAGTTCAAGAAATATCGCAGAGGTGTCAGGTGGCGCTAGTGGCAGAGAACCCACCTGCCAATGCAGCAGACATAAGAGACGGGTTCGATCCTTGGGTCGGGAAGCTCCCCTGGAGAAGGGCATGGTAACCCACTCCAGTACTCCTGCCTAGAGAATCCCACGGATAGAGGAGCCTGACGGGCTACAATCCCTAGGGTTGTGAAGAGTCGGACTGAAGTGACTTAGACCACACACAGCCTCGGCCCAGCTCAGCATCTGCCTGAGAGTGGGAAAGATTCTGAATCAGGATCTGGGCAAAGCGCTTCAGGTGAGCACCTGGTCCTCAGCCAGACACGCAAGTGCTGCAGGAGTCCCATGTGGCTCTGGGTGCTGCCTCAGTCACAGGCCAACGCCAGAGAAATTCAGGGAATTGTTCAAGCCCATGAAGGTCATGAGATAACAGTGCTTTCGGGGAGGCTTCTGATCCTGGGTTGAAGTCTGTTTGGATTTGCACAACATTGCTGTGATGACAGAGTGATGTTGCAGCTGACAACATTCACAGAGGTTGCTGAGGATGGGGTCATCTGCCTTGCCAGGCTCCCTAGGGATTCATTTCTTGTTCTGGAAAATAAGAGGGTAGTTCATGGTTAAGAAATGAGAACAAGAACTTAACACTTTTGAGGGACCGCTCCCTTTGGTGGAAATAATCTGATTGGGAGCAACTCTGCACTTGTGAACAAGTAGAGATCTTACCTCTTGAGAGCAACATGGGGGTGGTCACATGGGGGCAAATTTGGTAGCCTGGTGGCCGTGGATCCCACTTCACAGAGTGGATTCAGGCTTGCCCCACCACTCTGGCCTTAAGGTCAGAGGATCTAGTTCTACTTAGTGACTTCTAGTGGGCGCTCAGCTCATGTCCCACGAAAGAACCCAGGAAATGGAAAGAGGGCTTTAGACTCTCCTGTGCTTTTTTATGAGTCTTCCCTGGTGGCTCAGACTGTAAAGAATCCACCTATAATGCAGGAGATCTGGGTTCAATCCCTGGGCCTGGAAGAACATAGCTTGCCCTGACTTCCTTCGTGAGAGAATGGGCACAAATTTGACAATCTTCAATTTAAATTTAAAACCAAGGGTATGAACACTAAAGAGAGAGAAAGAAAGAAAGGAAGGAGTTGAAATGAAATTTCTGGTACCACAAGGCATGGGAAGGCAGGGATATTCTTGCATATATTAAGGACTAGGGTATGAGGGTATAAAGAATACAGATATTTGTCCATTGTTATGTAATTTCTTTTGTGCCTGCTTAGTCGTGTCTGACTCTTTTGCAACCCCAGGCTCCTCTATCCATGGGATTCCTTGGGCAAGAATACTGGAGTGGGTTGCCATTCCCTTCTCCAAGAGGTCTTCCTGACCCAGGCATTGAACCCAGGTGTCAGGGATTGAACCCAGGTGTCTTGCATGGCAGGTGGATTTTTTACCATCTGAGCCAGCAGGGAAGCCACTTTCTCATTCATTGTTCTCACTTAGAAAAAATGACTTTTTGGGTATGAATTATGATTCCTATTTTGTGAATAGAGGACAAATAATATTTGGAATGGTGAAGAAACTGACAAACCCACCTGGGAAGGAGCAGATGGGCATCAGGATGGAGCTAAATGTTTAACAATCAGCTTTCTGGAACACAACAAACAAATCTTGATCAATGTTTGCTGATTTCTATGGTGTCAGTGCTCCACCACGGTAAATTTTAAGTTACTAAAGACTTCGCGTCAGGCTCACAAAATCAGGCCCTGGTGGTCAGATGGTAAAAAATCTGCCTGCAATGCAGGAGACCTGGGTTCGATCCCTGGGTTGGAAAGATCCCCTGGAAGTGGAAATGGCAACTCACGCCAGTATTCTTGCCTAGAAAATCCCAGGGACAGAGGAGCCTGGCAGGCTACAGTCCCTGGGGTCACAAAGAGTCCGACATGACTGAGTGACTAACTCTTTCTTTCTAACAAGCTCTTGTGAGCTGGTACCAGCTGGCTCTAGCACAGTACTGCTTGGTAAAGAAACTGAGTGCATGTGTTTTTTTTTTTAACTGAGCCTGAGTACTTCCTTGCTGCCAGGGGATATTTAGGAATAATAATTTGCCTCTGCAGGAAGCAATAGGACAGGAAATTTTGCATTCAATATAATACTGCATGGATGAGTATGTCTTGAGGCTAGACACACTAGATCCTACTTCCTTCTGACATCCTAAAAAGGTCATTTCCTTGCGTTGTGTTTTTCCTGCCAATAATACTTCTACTAGCTTTTGTGGTAGACACTGGTAGTCTAACTATCTGTCTCAAATTTCTGTAAGTCCCCCTGCAGTCCTGGGAGTTGAAGGAAAATGGCTGGACCTCTTAGAGGAGCCTTTGGGCACTGAGCTGAGCTGCCGTCTGTCCCTGTTTGAGGTTTGTGGGCTGCGTGGGGAACATGTTACTAGGGAGACAGGGCCAACCTGAGGGGAGGCAGTGGGAGGCCTTTTGCAGAGCCTTGGAGCTGGAGTTGATTGCCCTTCCTGTGACTGGAAGGTCTTCTGCCCACAGTGTTGCAGTGGGGGCTGCCAGGCCACCTGATGGATGAGTGACTGCCATGATTTTGTCAACCCTGCTGCGCTGATGACATAAGACTTGCCCTGAATGCTCTGTCAGGGCACCAGTGTGGGAAATACAGTGTGGCATCTCTCAGGATTTGGCCTCCATCACTTATTTTAAAGCCATTTTCAACCCTGCTTCTGCCATTTTTATTTTACTTTTGGCTATATCACCTGGCTTGTGGGGATCTTAGTTCCTTGATCAGAGATGAAACCTGAGGCCCCTGCAGTGGAAGCCTGGAGTCTTTACAGCTGGATCGTCAGTGAAGTCCCCCATCTCTTCCATTTTAGGAAGAACATACAGGGGCTTCGTTGCTGTGCATCATTGACATTTCCAGTTAACCTACATGCAGAATTTGGCTTCCTGACTCATTACACATCAGCAGAGTTTCTTTAGAAAAAAGAAAGTGTTGTCTCAGGCTTTCTTTCTGACACCACAGAACAGGACTGAGCCCCAGAGTCAGCACTGCAGGAATGCAGTGGTCCTGAGTTTCCCCGCCCCCCTCAGCTCCCCATTCCATCATTGCTTCCGGCTTGCCTAATTTCTCTCCTTTTGTTTCTGCATCTTCCCAGGTAGCACTAGCGGTAAAGAACCAGTTTGCCAATTCAGGAGACTTAAGAGACATGGGTCTGATCCCTGGGCTGGGAAGATCCCCTAGAGAAGGGCATACACAGAGAAAAGTGCAGACAATACTTCTAATCTTGTAGGGCTTTGGAGTAAAAATTAATGAATTACTCCAAAGCAAATGTTTCTCATGGTTCCTGTCTTCTAGAAGCATTGTGTAAATGCTGGTGAAGCCTCCCAACCAAATTGCCAGTAGCTGTCAGCTTCTGTAGATGCACTGTTAAGGATCCAATCCCCACACACTCATCCTCATCTTTTGTCAAACTGATCCATCCCACATATGTCTCTCTCTCCTGCCTCTCTACCCTAGGGATCCCCGCCCAACCTTTCTGCAGTGTTTCAATTGATAAAATCCATTGTTCGTCTACATGATGATGCATTTTAAAAAACTGAAATGAAAACTTCCAGTTATAAAATAAATAAGTCGTGGGAATGCAATGTTCATCATGGTGATTATAGTTAACAAAACTATATTGTATATTTCAAAGCTGCTAAGACAGTAGATCTTCAAAGTTCTCATCCAAGAAAAAAGAATTGTGACTGTATGTGGTGACGGATGTTAACAAGACTTATTGTGATGATTATTTCGCAATGCAGACATATGTCAAATCACTACATTGTACACCTGAAACTAATGTGCTATATGTCAATCATATCTCAAAAATTAAAAAAACTCAAGTTATTTAAATTGATTTCATTTGAGAATTTGACAATTTTTGAAGCATCGTTGGAAAAACTTAGAGGCATGTCAAACTATGCAAATAAAATTGTCAGTGCAATTTGAAGAACAGTGTTACCCTGGACAAAACATAGACTAACTATATCAGAGCAATTGCTAATGCACAACTGTACTGTCATCTGAGGAATAGAAACATGAGGGGCCCATCCCTGGGACATGAAGAACCTCTCGTTGGGCTTTGGATTGAGTCTGGAAGACAATGTTTTAAGGACCAGTTGCCAGCGCAGTGGCACTGTTTTGATAAACTCACGTGGCAAGCTAGTATTCTAGGTCACCAAGAAGATTGTCGCTTGGAAGAGATAGTATTTCTAGGACAAAATTTGCTCTACTTGGCAGTATCCTGAAGCTTTGCCCAAGTAATCATCAATTATTAGAGGTATAAAACAAGTTTCAAGTGTGTCTCTGTTCTTGGCCTGGGACACAGGGAAGGGTCAGTTCATGCTGGCATATGAGCGGGGTGTGGAGACCACCAACTGCATGGGAGTAGGGAGGCATGCCTTTGCTCTTTATATGCTCACAAAAGTGGGCCTGAGGCAGGAGGTAGATGGGTTCCCCCCATCTGCCAGGGTAAAGCGATTGCAGATTCATTTCCTGTGGACCAAAACTGCAAAATATCAATAGCAGGACAATTGAGAGAGGAGGCTGGGCCCTATCCAGAAAGAAGATAAGAGATCACATGTTCTCCTTCTTGAAGTCAGGAGACCTCCAGACTCCACCTGTGCACAAAGGTTCCATGGAGGTCAAAGGGGAGTGATGCTAACTGATGCTAAATACCCATAAGCCTTTGCAGTAGAATTCATCTAGGCTAAGAGATCCTGAGGAGGATCTCTTGGGAGATCACACACTTGGGAGGATCCTGAGGTATACTAAGTATGGACTCTGAACCAGACAGATCAAAATGATTGGCCAAAAGAAAGCCAGAAGAAATGTCCCATGAAAGTAATTCAAACTACCACAAGTCGCAACTCAGCAGTTCCCTTCCTGAGTTTGCTTGTGTATCTATCCACATGTACTGTACTTGTTTTTCCTCCTAATAAATGCTTGTTTCACTGCTTTTTATCTTTGTGGCAGTTCTTTTTCTGCAAAGCCAAAAGGCCAACGCCTTGTCACTGACCACTGGTCTACTGGCTAGGATTTCGTGCTCTCACTGCCGTGACCTGGCCTCAATCTGGCCAGAGAACGCTGGCCCTGCTTCAAACCACTGCAGGCTGAAGCTACCCGAGATCAGGCCCTAGAGAGGGGCCCAAAGACAAGCTGAGCATCCATATGGGAAAGCACAGAACTCAGGGCAGGTTCGAGGGTGTCACAGCAGGTTTTTGTGAACCTTCATTCTGAGCTCTTTATTTAGCTGGCTGGTTTCCTGACTCAGCCACTCTCCTTGGTTCAGATTTTTGAGAGAGCATCTGATTGGCGATAGGGCATTGGGTCGCCTGTGGATTGGTTCCCTCTGGTCTAGTCATCTGTTGCCGGGTGGGGTGGTAGTGTGGGGAATGAGGAATGAACATCTTGCTGGTATGGCTCTGTCCTCCCAGAACTGCTCACTGCAGATACCTCAGCTGCTCTGGTTTCCCTTGAGATGAGGTCAAGCTCCTTCACCTGCTTTGCAAGGTCTTTCTAGACCTGTTCACTCCCCACTCACTGGCTTCATCACACACATTCTCCCTCCAGGGTTGGCTGCAAAATGTGTGAATCCAGATCACAGTGAAAATATGGGATCCCTTGTTAAGGAAGCAGGGAAAAATATGCTTTAAAGATATTTTGAAAGCCTTTATTTTCCTCATGCAAGTTCCTTCTTCACTTCTAATGGTGTTTTTTTCTTTTATATTTAATGATCTAAAGAAAAAGAATTAAGTTATCATGAAGTCTATTGTTCATCTTTATACTGTGCAATGTCAATTTTAAGTGCAAACAGTAGAGCATTTGACTTGCATGCAGTCACTGAAATGACACAGTTCATGTTTCCTGGCTGGTCCTGAGAGGCTTCCTCAAGTTGGCTGGCAGAGTCAGGCTCGGAGCCTTGCTCAAGAAGGGAAGGAGGGGGACAGGACCCCGGGCACATACCTCGCTCAGGGAGTGCTCCTAGCCGAGGACTGTTCACAAACACCTGGGGGCCCTGACTGTGACCTGGGGTACCCTGGCATTGGCTTGACCATGGTGCTGCTGGGTTCCCCCTTGCCAGTGTCAGAGCAGATGTGCTGTGCTCCAGGTTAGGGAAGATTCAGGGAAGCAGAGCCTCCCCCATTCTCATGGGACCATTCTGTGTGGGCTGACACCCTGTTGCCTGGATCAGGAATGGGCCGAGGCTCGCTTCAGCTAAGAGGTGACCTTCCACTGGCTATCTCCAGGTGTGCAGTGGTGCAGCCAGCCTGAAGCTGGGGGAGTTGGATGGGTCCAGGTCATCCCACCTTAGATGCTTCAGGCGTGCCCCCTTGACCCTGGGCCTCTGATGGGGAAGGAGGACAGCAGAGGTCACAGCATGGGGACAGGGAGACATGAGCCAGACCCTGGCAAACGGAAGTCAGAAGCAAGCAGCTGATAACTCATCCTGAGAGAAGGACGCAAAAATGAAGTGGGACCACGTGAGCCAGCCTCCCAGGACATGCTCCACCGTTCCACTAACTTTTACAAAATGCAAATCAAAGATAAAATCACAGTATTAAGAATTTTGAGATGGTGATGGTGGACCACAGCTTTGGTCTCTAGCAGAAGGTGAGCCCTGCCTCCTTCCTTTTAAAAAATTTTTATTGAAATATTAAGTACATATAGCTTATATCTTAAAAATAATTATTTTTTTATTTGGCTGCTCTGAGCCTTAGTTGCTGCACAAAGGATCTTCGCTCTTTGTTACAGCATGTGAAATCTTTTAATTGCAACATATGGGATCCAGTTCTCTGACCAGGGATCGAACCTGGGCCTCCTGCATTGTAATCATGGAGTCTTAGCCGCTGGACCACAAAGAAAGTCCCCCCACCTCCTTGTTGCTCCTTCTGTGGACAGGCCTCAGCTCAGCTCCCAGCTGTCATACATGCCTATGCTCTACTTGGAGAAAACCTCCTGCAGCCCCTTTGCTACCTTCTGGACTTTGCTAAAATGTCACTTTGTGTGGCAGTCTCTCCCTGCCCCACCCAGGCTGAAGCAGGGGCTCCTCAGACCTCTAGATCCCTGAGACATGGATGCTGTAATTGCTCGTTTCCCAAGCTGTGTTCAGGGTCTGTTTTTGGCTTCCTGATCACTGTGTGCCAGTAAGTCACAGGCACACATGGACACCCAATAGATACTAGGTAAATGAATAAATGAGTGAATGAATGAAGGAACTATCAGAGGATGAAATATGCCCTCTAGGTCTGCATCTCTTTTTTATTTGCTTAAAAAGTATTTTTTTTACTGCAATGGGTCTTCGTTGCTTGTTTATGGACTTAGTAGTTGTGCTATGTGGGCTTAATTGCCTGGTGGCCTGTGGGATCTTACTTCCTGAACCAGGGATTGAACCCATGTCCCCTGCATTGGAAGGCGGAGTCTTAACCACTGGACTACCAGGGAAATCCCCTGCCCCTATGGCTGGAATGGCCTGAAAGTAGATATAGGAAAGTGAATCTGAAGAAATGGCTCACTGTCCTTGACATTCCAGGAATGTGGGGTCCATGCCCCTCTGATTGACCCATAAGCCATGGGAACAAATTATCAAAAGGTTTTCTTTTCTGCACGGGGTGATGAACTCCTTATGGTATTAGTGAATAAGGATATTGTACCTTATCTTTGGGAAACCACTGATATCTAAATACTTTAAATTATTAGGAAACATCAAGAGCTTGGACAGAGTGTATTTATGTCAAAACAGTAACAGAAAGTCCATGAAGTTGGATTCTGTGGTGTTGTTTTTGATGTTCTGTACATCCTTTAAATCTTTACTTATTAACTTTTTATTATGGAAAATTTCAAACCACAAAAACGCAGAAAGAATCATACAATGACCCCTTTGCCTTCTCAAGGCACATTCCTGCTTATCAGCATTTGGCCAGTCTTGTTTCCTGTATCCCTCAGCTTTTTTTTTTTTTCCTGGAGCATTTTAAAGTAAATCTCAGATATATCTGCAAGACCGTCACTCTCTGCCCCTGCACCTGGAATATTGAGGGCCATTCTGGTGATGGCACTTTAGGGATGTCACAGAAGCACAGATGAAGCCATAAGGAGGAGGGGAGGCTGGGTTGCTAGCAGCAGCATTGAAAAGCCTCTGTTCAGTCTGAAAGAGACAAAGGCAGGAGAGAAGGGATCTTGCTCCAGGAAACAGTGAATGGCATGAAAAGGAACACCACCAGCTGCTGCCATGCCTGGGACTGGAAAAACTGCTTAAAACTTGGGGGGTGAGAGAGGACTGTGTAGCTGGCAGAGAGAAGTTCAACTTGCATGTCCTCCAGTGTGGAGTTCCCTGGCCCAACAACTCCTCTTCCTGTAGGAAAACAGCACGGCCATCCACATGGTGGGAAGAACATGATGGGTGAACTGGGCAGTGAGGGGAGCCACGTGGCCCACGGCAGAGGCTCTGGAAACAGACACATCCAGGAAGATAGCTCAGGGTCCTGGGTCTAGGGTTTCCAGATAAAATACAGGACACCAAGGTAAACTTGAGTCTCAGATAAACAACAAATGATTTAGGGGTGTAATTATGACTCAAATATTACATGGGATAAACTTATGCTAAAAAATAAAAAAATGACTTATACAAGGTTCAGATTTAAGCGGGTGTCCTAAATGTTTTTTCTTTATCTCCTGAATATGGTCCCTCTACTTTGCTCGTGTTTAGTTGCTAAGTCATGTCTGACTGTTTGGGACCCCATGAACTGTAGCCCACCAGGCTCCTCTATCTGTGGTATTTCCCAGGCAAGAAACTGGAAATGGGTGGCCATTTCCTTCTCCAGGGGATCTTCTGCTCCCAGGGATTGAACTGGTATCTCCTGCATAGGCAGGAAGATTCTTTACCACTGAGCCACCTGGGCCACTTTATACCTAACTCCTTTTTCTGTTCTTCTATAAAGGCTCCTTGTTTTAGTGGGCATATAGTTAAAAACAATTTTTTTTTAATTTTTAAAAGTTTATTTTTGGAGCAGGTTTAGGTTTATAGCAAAAAACTGAAAGAAAAGTACAGAGATTTCCCATATGCCCCTTGCCCTCACATACACATAGCCTCTCCTATTATCAATATGCCCCCTCACAGTTGTGCATTTGTCACAACTGAGGTCATAGTTTTTTTCTTTTAATATTTATTTGTTAAACACTGTGATAAAATACACATAACATAAAATTTACCCTTTTAATAATTTTTTAGTGTACATTTCGATAATGTTAGTTACATTCAAATTGTTGGACACTCACTCTCCAGAGTTTCTTTCATCTTATAAGGTCAAAACTTAATACCCATTAAACAAAAATGTCCCATTTCTCCCTCCCCTGGCCCTTGGCAACCTCTTTTCTGCTTCTATGAATCTGACTACTCTAGCTACTTCACATGAGCAAACAGTGCTTATCCTCTTGTGATTGGTTTATTTCACTTAGCAGAATGTCCTCAAGACTCATGCTGTTTTAGTACATGTTAGAATTTATTTCCTTTAATGGTGGGAAGGGAGAATTAGGGAGTTTTCGATGGATATGTACACACTGCTATATTTTAATTGGATAACTAACAAGGACCTACTATATAGCACATGGAACTTCACTTGCTGCTATGTGGCAGCCTGGATGGGAAAGTTGTTCACTACTCATTTCTCCACTCTCTCCAGGAAGACTGAATGGCATCACCATGTACAACTCAGGCATGGCCACGTGACATTCCCTGGCCAGTGAAATGTAAGCAGAGTTACGGTGTCACTTCCTGAGAGAAACTTGAAATGTGATCATCAGCAGTAGTGTTCTGTCTGCTCAGGACCGTGGGCACAAGAGGCTGCTCTGCTGGCTAAGTCCCCAAGAGAAGACAACAGGGAGCAAGAACAGCTGACCCAGGGTTGATGTGTCGATAAAGTAATAAATGTGCCACAAGATGCTGGGTCTTTTGTTACCACAGTATAGTCGAATCTATCCTGACAGTACTGCACCAATCATGCAGATCTGTATAGTAACAGAGGCAAAATCTCCGAGTCTTCTGGAACTAAAAATATCATTTATTTTCTTGTTCTTGACCTGACTTTCTGATGGAACTGGCCTGAGATGCCTAAATACACAAACTCCTTTTATTAAGGTGTAACTATCACTCAGATGTCTAATTCAAAACATTATAGTGTTTTGAATTTTATGTGTTCTATGCTCCAGTCGGTTAACATTACTGTTATAGGAGGTGTGAATGCTTAGCATCAAATAATGGTTACTCTAAACTCTTATTTGGAAAATTTAAATTTGAAAAGCTATTTCCTCTTGACCACACCTCTAAGTAGGTAATTCAATAGAGAAATACAGGGAAAAGCTAACCTATAATCACAACTAAATAGTACTGAATGGCGGCTGGTAGACTCAGGGTAAGGAAATATTCACATATAGTATTATAAATTATTATACATTATTCACATGTTATTATTCATTTATAGTGGTATAGATTATATAACATTAAAGATTATTATCAGCCAGCCCTCCATTACTCTCTATCCTTGAAAGGGAGGTCTTAGGCCAGGCTAGAGGTGGTCACATTCCTTCTAAGTCCATGCTAACTCTTTAAACCTAGTATGCTTTGATGGTTTGATAAAAACTGCATATTTTACTGTATACATTGGTGAGTATCATTTCCAGTTTACATCAACAGTATCTCTAGATGGGACTCAGTATCGTCACCCTTGTGGTGGTGGTAGTTTAGCCATTCAGTTGTGTCAACTCTTGCGACCCATGGACTGTAGCCCACCAGGCTCCTCTGTCCATGGGATTTCCCAGGCAAGAATACTGGAGTGGGTTGCTAGTTCCTTCTCCAGAGGATCTTCCTGACCCAGGGGTTAAGGCTGGGTCTTCTGCATTGCAGGCAGATTCTTTACCAATTGAGCCAGCATTTAATGTTGAAAAGTGCCCTAAGAGAAGATCATCTACTTCAAAATGTAATGTCATAGGCATACAACTCCTCAGAGAAAATTCAAATATAGTACACCCCCATTTTAAAAGCTGAAAAATATTCCCTCACTTTCACTATAACTGAAGATCCTTTCTTTTGCTAGATATGTCTTTCTTCATCTCACCCCATCCTGCCCCAAGCATCTTTGCTGTTGGTGAGGTGCAGAGCAGTTGACTTCATGTAATATCATATATGAGAAATACAGGATCTGAAGGAAGGCTTAACCCATAATATCACTGGGAGAATCAGAAGGGAAATGGTTTTACACAAAATACTGTCTTAGTTTCCATTTTTTTAAATAAAGAAGTATTTCCAAATATTTTTCTTAAACAAATTTTTTTTGCATACCATAAAATCCACCCATTCAAAAATTAATTTTTAGTAAATTATCTTTATGATTTAGTAATTTTTAGTAAATTTACAGGATTTTATAAGCATCACTTGGATAAGGAAATGGCAACCCACTCCAGTATTCATGCCTGGAGAATCCCGTGGACCAAGGAGCCTGGTAGGCTACAGTCCACGGGGTCGCAAAGAGTTGGACACAACTGAGCGAATTCACTTTCACTTTCACTACAAGCATCACTACAATGTAGTTCTAAAATGTTTCTAGCACCTTAGAAAGCTTCAAACTTCCTTGTGAGACTTCCCTGGTGAGCCAGTGGCTAAGACTCCAAGCTCCCAAAGTAGGGGGTCCAGATTTGATCCCTGGTCAGGGAACTGGATCCCACATGCTGCAACTAACATTTTGCATGCTGCAACTAAAGATCTTGAATGCCACAATGAAGGTGTGAGATCCCACGTGCCACAACTAAGAACCATCACAGTCCAACAAATATATAAATGTTTTAAAAAATCATTAAAGAATGAATAAAAATATTCCTTGTGCCTGTTTGTAGTTAATTCCCAGTCCTTGCTGCTCTCTACCTCATCTTCCCCACAGCATCAACTGATCTGCTTTCTGTCTCAATAGATTTGCTTTGTCTGAATATTTCATATAAATAAGACCATGCCACCAGAGAAGACCCAAAATAGAATCGTACTGGTTCCTCCAACTAATAAAAATAAATAAATAAATAAATAAAACTACATACTATAAAAAAAAAAAAAAGAATCGTACTGGTGGTCTACTATATCTGGCTTCTTTCTCACAGCATAACAATTTTGGGTTCATCTATGCTGTAGTGTGTATCAATAGTTTGTTCCTTCAGAGTAGTGTTTCATTCATCAGTTGATGGACATCTCTGTTGTTTTCACTCTCTGGCTATGATGAACAATGATGTTATGGACGTTTATGTATAAGTCTTTTGTGGATATATATTTTCCTTTCTCTTGGGTAGATTCTAAGGAGTAGAATTGCTGAGTGGATGAGTAAGACTATGTCTAAACTTTTAAGAATCTGTTTTCCAAAGTGGTGGCACCGTTTTGCATCCCCAATAGATTAGATTTTTATATGAGTGCACTTCATGCCCTCTTAGCAAATGGCGACACCTTGCCCTGAGGATAGATGAACCTTTGAGCCACCAGCAGGAGTGGCCCAAAGATCAGCCAAACTGTAGGTCACGTGACTGGCAGAACCACTTAGTATGAATTTCTATAAAACAAGCCATCAGTCTTGGCAGTTTCTCACCATGCAGCCTGACAACCATAAGAACCTTCCCCCAATGCATCAATTCACTTAGACATGTGGAAATACATTTAACAGCCAGTTCCTCCTGGCAAGACCACTAAGACACAAAACTGCCAAAATCAGAGGCTTAAGGGAGAACACTTTTTTTTCCTGGTTGGGTAACGGATCATAGTACTTGATCTACAAACCTTCGGTCTAAAGTTGTGTATGCACGTCATCTGCATGGTCCATCTGCTGCATAAGACGTGTCGGGAGAAATGGCAGCCCTCATCCATTCTTTTCCCAGCAGTAATGAGTTTCCATTATTTCTTGGAATCAATTGGTTCTTCAAAATTTATAAAACATTCACACCATAAATGCACTTCCCAGACCCCATTTCTCCCTGTACAAATACAGTGTATTTTGACTGGATTAACATTCAGTGTTTACATTATTTTAATCATGCAAATATTACTGAGAACTGAGCCATGTATTACATAGCAATTATTTTTCCTTTTCTGCACCAATTTCTCATATTCCTTGGAGTTGAAAGGTTGTCTTTTTAATTTGTTTCAGATTCTTTGTACTTATCATGAGCAGTACCCCAAGTCCCACCAGGAGTCTGAACTGTCTCTCTCTGTGCTCAGTTTTGCATTCATGAACCATGTTCTGTCACCTTCTGTCTGCTCTTGCAGGGCCATCTTGGAAGTCCCCTCATTATCACCCCAGAATTTCCCTTCCCCTCTGTCTGGGATTGGGTCCCATTTCCTGCAGCCTATGGCTTCTTCTTTTAAATATTTACCCTGAGGGGTGAGGGGAAGTATATCTCATAGTAGCTGCCTGAGGAAAAATGCAGATTTTTTTCGAGACTCTTTTTTTTTTTTTTTTTAATACATAGTGAAAACTTTTATATTTGGAATTAGCCAGCTGGACTCAGTTTAGATAACCCCAGTTTTGTTGGTAATGTCCGAAGCATCATAGTCAGGAGCCAGTCGTACATATGCCTTCTTCTCTCCATTAAGCCTGATCAAGGTATTCACCTTAGCCATGTCAGAGGCATAGAGCTTCTTCACAGCCTATTTAATTTGGTGCGTTTTGGCCTTGACATCCACACTGAATAACAGTGTGTTGTTGTCTTGTATTTTCTTCATGGCTGACTTGGTGGTGAGGGGGAATTTCATGATGGCGTTACTGGTTAAGCTTGTTTCTCCTTGGAGTGCTCTTCTGAGGATATTTGGGCTGCCTCCTGAGCCACAGTGTTTTGGGCCACCAGAAAGCGGGTGACATCCAGATCTTTTTTTTTTTTTGTGGGTGTGGGTACCTTTCAACACTACTTTCTTGGCCTTCAAAGCCTTTGCTTTGGCTTTGGCTTTGGCTTCAGGAAGGGCAGGGGCTTCCTTCTTTGTCTTCAGTGCCATGTTCATGAAAAGGCTTTTTTGAGACTTTAAGTATCTAAACGTGTCTTTGTTCTACCTTCACCTTTGTTGATTATTTGGCTGGGTATAAAAGTCTAATCAGAAATAATTACCCCACACTATTTTGGGGGCATGGCTCTAGGGAAGTCTACTTTCCAGTGTTTCTGACCCTGATTCTTTATATGTGACCTGCTTCTCTTTCTCTGTCTCTCTCTGTGTGTCTCCCACTGAGGCTTTTCAACATAGAAAGGTTTCATTGTACCCCAATCTTGGTCATATCTCAGTATTTGTGTTCAAAGAAATTTTGCTATTATTTTATTATTTCCTCCTCTCATTGTCCCTCCCTTCTATGTCTCCTTTCCTTTCTCCCTCCCTCCCCTCTATCTCCACCTCTTTCTTTTTTCTTCCTGCAACTCCTATAATTTGCTTGATGAATCTTCTGATATAGTGGTCTAATTTCTTATCTTTTCTTCTTTCCATCTTTTTGTACTTTTGTTCAGCTTTCTAGATGTCCTCAAAAATTTCTGTTGGGTTTTAATTATCAGAAAGGAATATCAGGGGCCCTTTGTAGTGGACATACTGAGGGAACATTTGCCAGCCCAGCCTCTTCCTGGCTGTGCTTACTCTTGTCTGCATGGGGTGTGTTGGGACAGATGCCTCCATCCCACCTTCTCCAAAGCAAAAACAACTTATCTTCAGCAGGGTGGGCAGGAAGATATAGCCTGATGTGAATGGTTGGGGAAAGACCTTGGAAACTACCTCTAAACAGACTTTCAAGTAAGCCTGCTTACTTCAGCTCATACTCTTTACAGGCTAGTCTCCCGGTACCTGGTGTTGCTAACTCCTAAGGCTGTAGGTCAGTCAACAGGACCAGAGCTGCCAAAGCCAATGCCTGGCTCTAGCCTGTGACTGTGAACTATTACTTAAGCTCTCCCTGCCTCGGTTTCTCCATCTATAAAACAAAGACAATGACAGTGTATATGTAATTTGGGAATTTGCAAAAATGAAAGATCATTTAAAGTACTTAGAAAAGTATTTGGCACATCTTTTTCACTATTATTATTTTGGAGGTTCTTGGTTTAAATTTCTGGTTTCTTTGATAAGGAAGTTCTCAAGATTTCCAATGTGCAGCCAACATTGGGAACTCTGTTGCAGAGGAATTTCACATCGTGAAGTTCTCCAAGAGTTCTACCGAACTCCTTGAAGATGCTGTGTCAGGAATTTGCCAAGATTTTGTCTCATCAGGCTTCTCAAGCCTGACCACCTTGATGTCCTGAGATGTTGGCAGGTGGAGCCATTTCAGTCTCTTGGGCACTGTGGCTAGAACATATCCAGGGGGTTGGCTTTCAGTTTGGGATCACTGACCTGATGTGCACAGTTACTGTGTGGTCAATGGACATTGTTCATGTGGGAAGTAATTGGGTAGCATACCTGGGAACCATCAACATCTACTAAATCAGGAATGCCAGGTGGGGCTAGCCATCTTCATGGTGACACATCCACCAGGGAATCCTTGTCTGAGAACCATGACAACACAGACGGGCTGCTGGTGGCTGCAGTGGGAAAACATACAGAATTTTTATTCTCAGTCTCACTAAGTGCATCAAAGACAGTGAAGTCCTTTTTGGGTACCAGTGTCAGCATATTGATGCCTCAGCATTGTTGCTTCTGACTCCACACATGAAGAATAAATAATATGTATAATTAATACATATAGATATTATGCTGACAAAGATTGTATAAGTAGGTTAGTATGTATGCATGCATGCTTAGTCACTCAGTTGTGTCCAACTCTTCGTGAACCCATGGATTGCAGCTTGCTAGGTACCCCTCTCCATGGGATTTTCCAGGCAAGAATATTGGAGGGGGTTTTCATTTCCTTCTCCAGGGGATCTTCCCGACTCAGGAATTGAACCTGTGACTTCTCTATTGGCAGGTGGATTCTTTATCACTGAGCTACCTGGGAAGCTCCTACGTTAGTATGTATAATTATGTGTAAATCATAAGACATAATACATCCATATGAAAGAGCAATAATGCATATAATTAATATACATAAACATGTATAAATATAAGCTATATAAGTATATTAATATATATGGCTGTGTATTATATAAATCATAGCACATATTCATATGAAAGAGAAATAGTACTTTAATATTAATATATATCCATATTATACCAATATAGCTTATATATATATATATTAGTATACAAAATTATGTGTAAATAATAATGCATAATATATAACATATAAACAATTATATAACAATGTAACTATATTATACATAATTATATATATAATAAAATATTTTTTGAAAAAGCTAAAACTGATAAACATTTTACTATAGTGAGAACCCACACAGAGTCTAGAAGAAATAATCTAAATTAGAAATAGCCAAAACAGTGCTGTGAATCCAGAAAGATAAATGTGAGATTCAAAACAGGCCCTCTGTTTGATGGAAAGATGTAGGTGAGGATCTGTATGAGTTCAACTCCACAGGTAGACTGGTTTCCCCCATCCCACTTTCCTATCCAAATCTGGGCAAATCTTGTCACTTTTGGTTTGGAGCCAACCAATCTCTGTGAAGGCAGAGTTATGGCACCCCCTCCACCAGTCAAGAGCCTAGACTCTTGAATAACCATCTTGAAAACTATTAAATAAGAAAAATCATTTGTTACTATGAAAACCACAAAAACAATGAAAACCCAAAACTGGTGAGGGTGCAGAAACACAGGTCTACTGATTGCTGTCAAAAGTGAAAACAAAGAATTTCAGGAAAGGTACTTGGCAATGGTAATCAAGAGGTATGAAAGTTTGCGTTTCCCTGTGATTTATACTGAGAGATCATCCAATGATACAAGGCAAGCTGGGTATGCAAAGTCTCTCATTATGTCAATGTTTATGGCATTGATAAATTAGAAACAACCAGTGTCCAAAAAAAAAGCCTAAAGGAATTATGTTTTCTCAATTCCATGAAACATGAAATGTATTTGTGGAGATTATATTATAAACTAAAACATCCCTGAAAATAGATTCTTTAGAGGAGAATGAGGAACATGAAATTGTTTCTACATAAAACTAAACATGCGTATGATCAAGGAATTGATGGGAATACAGAATTCACTAAATTTTTTCTAAATAAATTAATTCTTCAGTAAAAGCTATAATTTATTTTACAAAGGAATATAAGGAAAATTATGACACTGATGAAAGAAATTGAAGATGACACAGCAGATGGAAAGATACACAGTCTTTACAGATTGGCAGAATTTATATGGTTAAAATGACCACACTACCCAAGACAATCTAGACTCAGTGCAATCCCTATCAAAACACCAGTGGCATTTTTCACAGAACTAGAACAAATAATTCTAAAATTTGTATAGAAATATTAACACAAAAGGCCCCAAATAGCCAAACAATTTTGAGAAAGAAGAAAGCTGGAGGTATGAGGCTACCTGATTTCAAACTATATTGCAAATCTATAGTGGTCAAAATAATACGGTATGGCACAAAAACGGACACATAGATTAATGACACAGAATAGAGGGCCCAGAAATTGACGCACATATAGATGAACAATTAATACATATATATCTGTGTGTGTTTGTGTGTATGTGTGTGTGTGTATGTGTGTAGGAATATTACTCAGCCATGAAAACAAATAAAATTTTGCCATTTGCAACAACATGGATAGATCTGGAGGGTATTATGTTAAGTGACATAAGAAAGAGAGAAAGACAAATACTGTATGTTATCACTTATATGTGGAATCTAAAAAGTAAAACAAACCAGCAAATATAACAAAAATGAAACACTCACAGATATGCAGAACAAACTTTTGGTTCCAAGCTGGGAGAGGAAAGGGAGTGGTGGAGGAAGATAAGAACAGGGGATTAAGAGAATCAAACTGCTATGTATAAAATATATAAGATACAAAGAGATGTTGTACAGCACAGGGAACATAAGCCAAGATTTTATAATAACTATACAGGGAGTATAATTCTAAAAATTGTGAATCACTTGTTTGTACACCTGAAACTTTTATAATATTATTAATCGGCTATACCTCAATTTAAAAAAAACTAAATTAAAAATTAAAAAAAAAAACAAAACACAAAACTGTTGGGCTTTCTTGGTGCTCTAGTGCTGAAGAATCCGCCTGCCAGTGCAGGGGACACAGGTTCAATCCCTGGTCTGGGAAGATTCCACATGCCACAGGGCAACTAAGCTCCATGCACTGCAACTCCTGAGCTTTGCACTCTAGAGCCTGTGCTTTGCAACAAGAGAAGCCACCGCAATGAGAAGTCCCCACACCTTAACGGAGAGTAGTGCTGGCTCAGTATGACTAGGGAAAGTCCTGGTGTGGCCATGAAGACCCAGAGTAGCTAAAAATGAGTAAATCTTAAAAAAAAAAAATAGAAAAAATAAAAAGGATGTCCTTGATGCTGAACCATTGGGCACACCCAGTTTTCAGCATCCAAGTTTCTCGCACTCAAGTGACTTGTTACAGAGGACTCTTATACCACAGACATTCCTACCTCTAGGCACCTTAGGGGTCCCTGCGGAGAAGACATCTGCCCACCTCAGTCTGGGAACCTTTCTCCATGGTCAGATCCAGGTTTGACTCACATTTCTTCTTATCTAAACATCCTGTATTTTCATTCTGTCTTCCTTAGTGCCCATCCCTTCCCACCTTGTTGTGGGAAATGAGTTTTCTTTCATTCCCCAGCCTGCCCCCAGGATGACTCCAACCTCTGGTTTTAGTGAAACTGAGTCACCCCTGACCCCTGCTTTGCCCTCCTGTGAGGCAGCTCCTATGTCTCAGGGGCACAATGAGGGACTTTCTGCTCCCTCCCACTTCCCTTGGATGTGCATCCCAAAGGATCCAAGCAGCCACCTCCCCAGTGCTTCTCCTGAATACCACTGCACTGCTTCCGTAGCCACTTCCACCTCTGTGCTTCTCCCCACTGCCCATCTCCCACTCCTGCTGGCCTGCCTTCTCCTCTCCTCCCCGCTTCTACCTGCATCCTCGAATGAAACTTCTACCTAATGATGTGCTACCTTCCAGCTCATATGTCAGCAGATGAGCCTTCAGAAAATCACACCTCTGCCCTCATGGTGGATTTATAACGCAGAACAGGGACACCTTTGCTTTTCCTCGTTTGTCAGCAGCATCATCTCTTTTCCTCAGCAGGCGCTGTAAGTGCTCATCCTCACCTCAGTTTTCTTACTTAGATGGGCTACTTCAACTTTTTAAGTACAGTCTTGCTTTTTGTGTTACAGAGGTCAGGTATAACTCCACATTAGGCATCAAAGTCTTTTGGCTTCTTACCGTGAGCCCAGATAGATTTATCTGCAGACGCACTCACGGTGACCATTGTGGTCCACCTCCCCTTATTCCGCCTTGCCTGCTATGTTCCTGGGAGGCTGGCCCCTCACTCCCCACCACCAAGTTCCCTGGACCTCTGGCTTCTTGTGAGTTTGGCTAATGGAAGGCGCTAACAGGAGGTCGGAGACTGGGAAGAGAGAAGCTGGGGTATTTATTCTGTTTCCTCCCCATCACTGGTTCTATTTCTCCATCAGTAACTTTATTCCTTCAAAACTACAGCTCCTCCCGGTGACCCTACCTCTAAAATTCACTCTGAAATTCCACTGGTTCTAGAAATTCAGTTGTCTTCCCATTCCTTCAGCCCTAAAGGTGAGAATGACTTTTGGCGCTTAGGAATCCCCGCTGTGTCATATTGACTGCAGAAAAATGTACAACCTAAATTTGCAAGTTAAGATTTATTTGGGAATCTTTTTGAGGACTATACTGGGCTTAGCGGGAGGTGCTAATGGTAAAGAACCCGCCTGCCAATGCAGGAAACATAAGACACACAAGTTTGATCTCTGGGTTGGGAAGATCTCCTGGAGAAGGGTATGGCAACCCACTCCAGTATTCTTGCCTGGAGAATCTCCACGGATAGAGGAGCCTGGTGGGCTATAGTCCATGGGGTCACAAAGTTGGACATGACTGAAGCAATTTAGTATGCATGCACTGAGGACTATACTCAGGAGACAGCCTCTCAGGTTGCTCTGAACAAACTATTCTGAAGAAGTAAGGGAGGAGCCAGGATATATACAAGTTTCTTTTGCTGGGGGAAAAAAATATGTAGTTGAACATCATAAGATTACTGCTAATCACAAAAATCCAGACATCTCAACTTAATGATTTCAGTGCTTTTCTATGTATAAGAAGACGCAAGAATCAGTCCGTTGAAATTGTTCCTTGATATATGTGTCTTACAGGCTTCCCTGTAGCTCAGTTGGTAAAGAATCTGCCTGCAATGCAGGAGACCCTGGTTTGATTCCTAGGTCGGTAAGTTCCCCTACCCACTCCAGTATTCTTGAGCTTCCCGGGTGGCTCAGATGGTAAAGAATCCACCTGCAATGCAAGAGACCTTGTTTGATCCCTGGGTGGAGAAGATCCCCTAGGGGAGGGTGTGGCAATCCATTCCAGTTCTTGCCTGGAGAATCTGCATGGACAGAGGAGCCTGGTGGGCTACAGCCCATGGGGTCACAAAGAGTGGGACATGACTGAGCAACTAAGCTTATATATATCTTACCTATTTAGGGCCAGTATCCAAAGCACAGAATATTTTCTTTTTTTTCTCCATCCCTTCAGGGTGCATTGTTGGGCAGGTACAGTGGCTAATGGCTTGATGCTAGTAGAACTGGTACATTCCTTTGTTTACAGTCACCATCCTTTGGAATTTCTTAACCTCTTCCCTGAAAACGGGTCTCCTCCTTGGAACCACCTATTTCCTACTCAACCCCAAATGATCTGCTCCCCAGTTCCTCTATCTCTCCCACTGTCCTTTCTAGGGTGATAGCTCCACCTATCCTCTTGACCCCCACCTCTTTCCTGGATCTCCATTTCTTCCATTCTGTTCTAATCTAAAGCCCTCACCTGTATTCTTTTTGTTGTTGTTGCACAAGATAGGATGTAGGATCTTAGTTCCCTGACCAGGGATCAAAACCCCAACCCCATGCATTGGGAGGCAGAGTTTTAACCACTGGACCGTCAGGGAAGTCCTGCCCTCACCTTTCTTCTAAACATACCCCCAACTCTTCTATCATCTGTTCTACACTCCCTGCTGTACCTCTAGCCATGGCCCTATATCCTCCCTTTCATGGCAATTAATCTTCTGGAAAGTATGACTGCTTTCATCCATTTCGTCATCTCTCATTCAGCTGGCATCACCCCGTGACCTCAGTGGCAGCCCCTCTGTTACACTGCAAAGGTGTTGTCTTGGGGAACCACCACCTTCACAGTTGATTCTCAGCAGGTCCTTACTCAAGCTCCCTGAAGCTGTGGTCATGAACATGGATTTGGAGTCAGACAGAACGGCCAGTTCCTAACCCTGTGTGTCCTGGGCACATCTCATAACCCCTCTGATCCTCTGTTTTTTTCTGTGCAGAATGGAGCCTCTGCTGTTTGGCTGGAGGCCGTTACTCCTGGGGCAGGTGAGGGAGTGAAGAGTGAAGGAGAAAGGAAGGCCCACCAGGCCCCAGGGGGACCCTCAGTGGGGAGCCCGCCAGGCTGGGGTATGTGTGGCTTCACAAAGCCCCACTTCTCACTCTGCCCATTCCTCTAGCCTCCTCCTGCCTCCCATGGAGTTTGGTCCTTAATAAGCATCTTGCACCCCCAAACTCCATCTCAGCTTTGCCTCCAGACAAGCCAGCCTGGCCCACTTTTTCTCACCCATCGTTGTCATCCAGGTCATTTTATTGTCTCTTGTTCAGCCCACTGCTTTGGTCTTCCTTCAAGACTCCATCATTTTTCGTTTGTTCTGTCAACAACTCCGCAAGGCCACCCCCCCTCACTGTCAAGGTGCCCACATAAAATGTAGATCTGACTGTGTCACCTCTCTCAAGCCACTGCAAACCTGCTCAAGCATCTCAAGGAAGTTATTGGTTATTCCTAGATCCTCCGGGTCAGGCCATCTTAGTGGCCTGGCTTCCCAATACTATGCATCAGCCCAACCAATCTACATGGGATTCTGGAAATGATGAGCTCCCTCAAGACTTGAGCTGTTCCCTACCCAGCATTTTCCCTCGAGGTACCCTTTTTTCTCAGCCTATCTGGAAGATCCCAATAGTGCCTCAAATCTTTTCTTGGGGGGTCATCTCCCTGCTGAAGTCAACCCTGACATCCTTAGGCCACGCTCAGTATGGTACCCTATGGATAAGTTTTGTATATCACACATATTACAACATTCACATAGCATACTGCATTGTAATATTAATTTTCAATTTTCTGCCTCTTTAATTGGAATGAAATCTTCTATGGGCAAAGCCATGCTCCCCAGGGTCCTGCTTATGGCCCATTCTCAGGAGCACAGGTTCGGACAGCCTCTGGAAGCAGGAGAAGGCACAGAGAAGGCAATTCTTCTCTAGAAACCCCAGAGGAATGAGCCCTGCTCACATCTTCACTTTATCTGCTGTGAGCCATTTTGGACTTCTGATCTACAGCACTGGGAGATAAATTTGCATCGCTTTAAACCACTGATTTTGTGGTTACGGTAGCAGTAGAAAATCAATACACATTTAAATTAACAGATTTAAAAAGAAAAACAAATATTCTGGAAAGGCCCTAGGCTGCCTGGCTTTCTTGAGGCTGACTTAATAATGGTTTCATTTTTTTTTCTGTTTGTTGTTGTTGTTGTTGTTGTCTGTGTCACCAGACTGAAAATTTCATCCATCATCCATCTTTATATTGTCACAGGCTGATAAATCTGATACTTGGGCTTCTGGGATAATGTTTAAAATAAGCAATAGCAACCCCCAGTGAGGGTCCACAGGGCTGCCCGGGGGCTTCTTGGCTGGGTTGCAGCTTCTATTTTGGTGCTGAGAAACCTTTGGGATCCTCTTTTTGCTTTTCTCCTAAGTCCCAAAATGCTGATACCATCTCCCTGATAAGTGAGGTTTTACTGTCCTATTGTATTCTTAAAATATTAATCTCTCTCTTAGATTATGTATCTTCTTTACGTGTGGTACATTTATATTGCTATTTACTTTTTAAAGTGGTCA
>NC_057415.1:21864429-21950570 GCF_019320065.1 Cervus canadensis
CATCTTGAAAACTATTAAATAAGAAAAATCATTTGTTACTATGAAAACCACAAAAACAATGAAAACCCAAAACTGGTGAGGGTGCAGAAACACAGGTCTACTGATTGCTGTCAAAAGTGAAAACAAAGAATTTCAGGAAAGGTACTTGGCAATGGTAATCAAGAGGTATGAAAGTTTGCGTTTCCCTGTGATTTATACTGAGAGATCATCCAATGATACAAGGCAAGCTGGGTATGCAAAGTCTCTCATTATGTCAATGTTTATGGCATTGATAAATTAGAAACAACCAGTGTCCAAAAAAAAAGCCTAAAGGAATTATGTTTTCTCAATTCCATGAAACATGAAATGTATTTGTGGAGATTATATTATAAACTAAAACATCCCTGAAAATAGATTCTTTAGAGGAGAATGAGGAACATGAAATTGTTTCTACATAAAACTAAACATGCGTATGATCAAGGAATTGATGGGAATACAGAATTCACTAAATTTTTTCTAAATAAATTAATTCTTCAGTAAAAGCTATAATTTATTTTACAAAGGAATATAAGGAAAATTATGACACTGATGAAAGAAATTGAAGATGACACAGCAGATGGAAAGATACACAGTCTTTACAGATTGGCAGAATTTATATGGTTAAAATGACCACACTACCCAAGACAATCTAGACTCAGTGCAATCCCTATCAAAACACCAGTGGCATTTTTCACAGAACTAGAACAAATAATTCTAAAATTTGTATAGAAATATTAACACAAAAGGCCCCAAATAGCCAAACAATTTTGAGAAAGAAGAAAGCTGGAGGTATGAGGCTACCTGATTTCAAACTATATTGCAAATCTATAGTGGTCAAAATAATACGGTATGGCACAAAAACGGACACATAGATTAATGACACAGAATAGAGGGCCCAGAAATTGACGCACATATAGATGAACAATTAATACATATATATCTGTGTGTGTTTGTGTGTATGTGTGTGTGTGTATGTGTGTAGGAATATTACTCAGCCATGAAAACAAATAAAATTTTGCCATTTGCAACAACATGGATAGATCTGGAGGGTATTATGTTAAGTGACATAAGAAAGAGAGAAAGACAAATACTGTATGTTATCACTTATATGTGGAATCTAAAAAGTAAAACAAACCAGCAAATATAACAAAAATGAAACACTCACAGATATGCAGAACAAACTTTTGGTTCCAAGCTGGGAGAGGAAAGGGAGTGGTGGAGGAAGATAAGAACAGGGGATTAAGAGAATCAAACTGCTATGTATAAAATATATAAGATACAAAGAGATGTTGTACAGCACAGGGAACATAAGCCAAGATTTTATAATAACTATACAGGGAGTATAATTCTAAAAATTGTGAATCACTTGTTTGTACACCTGAAACTTTTATAATATTATTAATCGGCTATACCTCAATTTAAAAAAAACTAAATTAAAAATTAAAAAAAAAAACAAAACACAAAACTGTTGGGCTTTCTTGGTGCTCTAGTGCTGAAGAATCCGCCTGCCAGTGCAGGGGACACAGGTTCAATCCCTGGTCTGGGAAGATTCCACATGCCACAGGGCAACTAAGCTCCATGCACTGCAACTCCTGAGCTTTGCACTCTAGAGCCTGTGCTTTGCAACAAGAGAAGCCACCGCAATGAGAAGTCCCCACACCTTAACGGAGAGTAGTGCTGGCTCAGTATGACTAGGGAAAGTCCTGGTGTGGCCATGAAGACCCAGAGTAGCTAAAAATGAGTAAATCTTAAAAAAAAAAAATAGAAAAAATAAAAAGGATGTCCTTGATGCTGAACCATTGGGCACACCCAGTTTTCAGCATCCAAGTTTCTCGCACTCAAGTGACTTGTTACAGAGGACTCTTATACCACAGACATTCCTACCTCTAGGCACCTTAGGGGTCCCTGCGGAGAAGACATCTGCCCACCTCAGTCTGGGAACCTTTCTCCATGGTCAGATCCAGGTTTGACTCACATTTCTTCTTATCTAAACATCCTGTATTTTCATTCTGTCTTCCCTAGTGCCCATCCCTTCCCACCTTGTTGTGGGAAATGAGTTTTCTTTCATTCCCCAGCCTGCCCCCAGGATGACTCCAACCTCTGGTTTTAGTGAAACTGAGTCACCCCTGACCCCTGCTTTGCCCTCCTGTGAGGCAGCTCCTATGTCTCAGGGGCACAATGAGGGACTTTCTGCTCCCTCCCACTTCCCTTGGATGTGCATCCCAAAGGATCCAAGCAGCCACCTCCCCAGTGCTTCTCCTGAATACCACTGCACTGCTTCCATAGCCACTTCCACCTCTGTGCTTCTCCCCACTGCCCATCTCCCACTCCTGCTGGCCTGCCTTCTCCTCTCCTCCCCGCTTCTACCTGCATCCTCGAATGAACCTTCTACCTAATGATATGCTACCTTCCAGCTCATATGTCAGCAGATGAGCCTTTAGAAAATCACACCTCTGCCCTCATATAGTCATGGTGGATTCATAACGCAGAACAGAGACACCTTTGCTTTTCCTCATTTGTCAGCAGCATCATCTCTTTTCCTCAGCAGGCGCTGTAAGTGCTCATCCTCACCTCAGTTTTCTTACTTAGATGGGCTACTTCAACTTTTTAAGTACAGTCTTGCTTTTTGTGTTACAGAGGTCAGGTATAACTCCACATTAGGCATCAAAGTCTTTTGGCTTCTTACCGTGAGCCCAGATAGATTTATCTGCAGACGCACTCACGGTGACCATTGTGGTCCACCTCCCCTTATTCCGCCTTGCCTGCTATGTTCCTGGGAGGCTGGCCCCTCACTCCCCACCACCAAGTTCCCTGGACCTCTGGCTTCTTGTGAGTTTGGCTAATGGAAGGCGCTAACAGGAGGTCAGAGACTGGGAAGAGAGAAGCTGGGGTATTTATTCTGTTTCCTCCCCATCACTGGTTCTATTTCTCCATCAGTAACTTTATTCCTTCAAAACTACAGCTCCTCCCGGTGGCCCTACCTCTAAAATTCACTCTGAAATTCCACTGGTTCTAGAAATTCAGTTGTCTTCCCATTCCTTCAGCCCTAAAGGTGAGAATGACTTTTGGCGCTTAGGAATCCCCGGTGTGTCATATTGACTGCAGAAAAATGTACAACCTAAATTTGCAAGTTAAGATTTATTTGGGAATCTTTTTGAGGACTATACTGGGCTTAGCGGGAGGTGCTAATGGTGAAGAACCCGCCTGCCAATGCAGGAAACATAAGACACACAAGTTTGATCTCTGGGTTGGGAAGATCTCCTGGAGAAGGGTATGGCAACCCACTCCAGTATTCTTGCCTGGAGAATCTCCAAGGATAGAGGAGCCTGGTGGGCTATAGTCCATGGGGTCACAAAGTTGGACATGACTGAAGCAATTTAGTATGCATGCACTGAGGACTATACTCAGGAGACAGCCTCTCAGGTTGCTCTGAACAAACTATTCTGAAGAAGTAAGGGAGGAGCCAGGATATATACAAGTTTCTTTTGCTGGGGGAAAAAAATATGTAGTTGAACATCATAAGATTACTGCTAATCACAAAAATCCAGACATCTCAACTTAATGATTTCAGTGCTTTTCTATGTATAAGAAGACGCAAGAATCAGTCCGTTGAAATTGTTCCTTGATATATGTGTCTTACAGGCTTCCCTGTAGCTCAGTTGGTAAAGAATCTGCCTGCAATGCAGGAGACCCTGGTTTGATTCCTAGGTCGGTAAGTTCCCCTACCCACTCCAGTATTCTTGAGCTTCCCGGGTGGCTCAGATGGTAAAGAATCCACCTGCAATGCAAGAGACCTTGTTTGATCCCTGGGTGGAGAAGATCCCCTAGGGGAGGGTGTGGCAATCCATTCCAGTTCTTGCCTGGAGAATCTGCATGGACAGAGGAGCCTGGTGGGCTACAGCCCATGGGGTCACAAAGAGTGGGACATGACTGAGCAACTAAGCTTATATATATCTTACCTATTTAGGGCCAGTATCCAAAGCACAGAATATTTTCTTTTTTTTCTCCATCCCTTCAGGGTGCATTGTTGGGCAGGTACAGTGGCTAATGGCTTGATGCTAGTAGAACTGGTACATTCCTTGTTTACAGTCACCATCCTTTGGAATTTCTTAACCTCTTCCCTGAAAACGGGTCTCCTCCTTGGAACCACCTATTTCCTACTCAACCCCAAATGATCTGCTCCCCAGTTCCTCTATCTCTCCCACTGTCCTTTCTAGGGTGATAGCTCCACCTATCCTCTTGACCCCCACCTCTTTCCTGGATCTCCATTTCTTCCATTCTGTTCTAATCTAAAGCCCTCACCTGTATTCTTTTTGTTGTTGTTGCACAAGATAGGATGTAGGATCTTAGTTCCCTGACCAGGGATCAAAACCCCAACCCCATGCATTGGGAGGCAGAGTTTTAACCACTGGACCGTCAGGGAAGTCCTGCCCTCACCTTTCTTCTAAACATACCCCCAACTCTTCTATCATCTGTTCTATACTCCCTGCTGTACCTCTAGCCATGGCCCTATATCCTCCCTTTCATGGCAATTAATCTTTTGGAAAGTATGACTGCTTTCATCCATTTCGTCATCTCTCATTCAGCTGGCATCACCCCGTGACCTCAGTGGCAGCCCCTCTGTTACACTGCAAAGGTGTTGTCTTGGGGAACCACCACCTTCACAGTTGATTCTCAGCAGGTCCTTACTCAAGCTCCCTGAAGCTGTGGTCATGAACATGGATTTGGAGTCAGACAGAACGGCCAGTTCCTAACCCTGTGTGTCCTGGGCACATCTCATAACCCCTCTGATCCTCTGTTTTTTTCTGTGCAGAATGGAGCCTCTGCTGTTTGGCTGGAGGCCGTTACTCCTGGGGCAGGTGAGGGAGTGAAGAGTGAAGGAGAAAGGAAGGCCCACCAGGCCCCAGGGGGACCCTCAGTGGGGAGCCCGCCAGGCTGGGGTATGTGTGGCTTCACAAAGCCCCACTTCTCACTCTGCCCATTCCTCTAGCCTCCTCCTGCCTCCCATGGAGTTTGGTCCTTAACAAGCATCTTGCACCCCCAAACTCCATCTCAGCTTTGCCTCCAGACAAGCCAGCCTGGCCCACTTTTTCTCACCCATCATTGTCATCCAGGTCATTTTATTGTCTCTTGTTCAGCCCACTGCTTTGGTCTTCCTTCAAGACTCCATCATTTTTCGTTTGTTCTGTCAACAACTCCGCAAGGCCACCCCCCCTCACTGTCAAGGTGCCCACATAAAATGTAGATCTGACTGTGTCACCTCTCTCAAGCCACTGCAAACCTGCTCAAGCATCTCAAGGAAGTTATTGGTTATTCCTAGATCCTCTGGGTCAGGCCATCTTAGTGGCCTGGCTTCCCAATACTATGCATCAGCCCAACCAATCTACATGGGATTCTGGAAATGATGAGCTCCCTCAAGACTTGAGCTGTTCCCTACCCAGCATTTTCCCTCGAGGTACCCTTTTTTCTCAGCCTATCTGGAAGATCCCAATAGTGCCTCAAATCTTTTCTTGGGGGGTCATCTCCCTGCTGAAGTCAACCCTGACATCCTTAGGCCACGCTCAGTATGGTACCCTATGGATAAGTTTTGTATATCACACATATTACAACATTCACATAGCATACTGCATTGTAATATTAATTTTCAATTTTCTGCCTCTTTAATTGGAATGAAATCTTCTATGGGCAAAGCCATGCTCCCCAGGGTCCTGCTTATGGCCCATTCTCAGGAGCACAGGTTCGGACAGCCTCTGGAAGCAGGAGAAGGCACAGAGAAGGCAATTCTTCTCTAGAAACCCCAGAGGAATGAGCCCTGCTCACATCTTCACTTTATCCGCTGTGAGCCATTTTGGACTTCTGATCTACAGCACTGGGAGATAAATTTGCATCGCTTTAAACCACTGATTTTGTGGTTACGGTAGCAGTAGAAAATCAATACACATTTAAATTAACAGATTTAAAAAGAAAAACAAATATTCTGGAAAGGCCCTAGGCTGCCTGGCTTTCTTGAGGCTGACTTAATAATGGTTTCATTTTTTTTTCTGTTTGTTGTTGTTGTTGTTGTTGTCTGTGTCACCAGACTATGAAAATTTCATCCATCATCCATCTTTATATTGTCACAGGCTGATAAATCTGATACTTGGGCTTCTGGGATAATGTTTAAAATAAGCAATAGCAACCCCCAGTGAGGGTCCACAGGGCTGCCCGGGGGCTTCTTGGCTGGGTTGCAGCTTCTATTTTGGTGCTGAGAAACCTTTGGGATCCTCTTTTTGCTTTTCTCCTAAGTCCCAAAATGCTGATACCATCTCCCTGATAAGTGAGGTTTTACTGTCCTATTGTATTCTTAAAATATTAATCTCTCTCTTAGATTATGTATCTTCTTTACGTGTGGTACATTTATATTGCTATTTACTTTTTAAAGTGGTCAATTTCCCTTTACTTGCCTCATCATAACAATAGGAACGAAAGTCTCCTGTTGGCTAAAGGGTTAACGGTGTAGCTTCGGGTTTTTTCCCCCTCTCCTTGGGGACTCAGAACGTGCATGCCTGTTTTATATTCCTTTCACAAAAAGGATCAAGGGCGAGGAGCCTGGGTATTGAATGTGCATTCACTGTACATTCATAATAAATGCTGAACAGAATGGCACATTCATGATTGCTCTTGATGTAAATGAATGGTGAATGAAAGTTTTAGGGCACAGCTCACCTCCAAGAGGGCAGGCCTGTTCGCACTCATACCTGTCCAGTGGATCTTGAATTTTCTTGGAAAAACTAGTTTTTCCTCTCATCATAACAGCCGTCTCCTTCCTCCCTACATCTTTGTAATCAGGCTGGCTTTTTTTTTTTTTTTCCCACACTGCCGTTGGATGAAAGATCCCGCCTTTGATTGAAATGGAATCTTCCACTATTGAGCAAGCTTTTGTTGAATGAGTCATCGGGGCGGCTGCTCATTGGCTGAGGCCGCTGGAACCAGGGGATTGCCTGGCGCCGGCTGCAAGGCCCGGCTTCATTCACAGAAACGCTGGCTCGCTCGCTAGCCCTTTCATTCACACAAACAGCATTTCATTCACATTTTGCTGTTTTTGTCTGCTTCTAATGAAGATCACGGTTTGGGAATGATAGGGAAGTTTTGCTTTAGATTTGGGGGGACTTGGATAACCATCACCACCATCTCTGGAGTGTGCATTTGCTGTTGCTATGCCAGCAAGGGGAAGAAAAAAAATGAGTGCCACGCGGCTGCTCGGCTAGGCCTGCGGCCCTGGGAGGGGAGCTGCCGCTCCTCCACGCTCCTGTGTCCCCGCAGCGGGCCTCACCTGGCCCACCTTGAGTGGCACTCGTCACACCCTGTTCCATAAAGCTTTTCAAGGCTGGGTGCCTCAAGTGTCACATGTCTAGCCGTGGGTGTGAGAAGACTAAGGCTAATCTGATAACGTGCTAGAGGTAAATTCATTTTTTGCATAGAAGTAGACGAGAAACTTGGACAGGGAGCGAAAGCGTTTCACTGTGAAGGGCGGCTTCTCTCAATAGACCGATGAAGACCTATGAAGACCGTCAAGAGCCCATGGTGACAGGGGTCAGTGGGTTTGCGTCTCCGCAGACCTTCTGGGGTGGGGTGGAGGGGCTCAATGCTCTGTTCCGCGGACAGCGAGGAGGCCTGTGCGTTTCACTTGCAGCCGGTGTCTGACTCCTGAAAACAAGGCATCCTTCGGCGGGCTTGATGTGTACAGACAGCTGCTGCATTTTTTCCCTTTCTTTCTGCAGGGTTGCAAGCAGCAACCAAAGGGATATTGAAATGTATTTGTAGCATTTCTTAGGCATTTCTCCAGAGCTTGAGCACATTCAGTTGGAATAAAGCTTCAAGCACAGCCCCCCTTTTGGAATGGATTTCTGGAGCTTGTTGCCATTCATCAAAGAAACACTCTTCTTTTTCAGAAGTAGGTTTTCAGCTTAACCCTGGCTGAGAAAGACTGCTGTAAATGATGAGAGAAGAGACCCTCAGTGGCTCTGGGCAGAAGTTCATACGCAGATTTTTTTTTTTTTTTTGGGAGGGGGAGGAACTGCATTGCCACAAAGACTCTTGTCATGGCTGCTCTGTTGACTTGAAAAAAAACCTTGGAGATTGATATTTTATGTTCACCTGGGAATGAATATTTTCTTTTTGGCTATTTAAGAATTCCTGCTGCTTTCCAAATCAAAATTCATGAGGATCCGCTGAAGATCTTATTCTTAAAAATCCTTCGTCACATTTTAACGCTGCACCGTCAGACACTTTTCCAGGCTCACAGATGGGCTGAACAGGGAAGAAAAAAACCCTAGCATAGAATAATGGGTTTCAGAAAGTTCATTTGAAGGAACAGGATTTACCTCTGGCATAGATGTTGAGGGGGGCAGGGGAAGGGGAGGTGAAAAACCAAAGGTTGGAAGGAAATGTCTGGGAAGGTAGAGAAAGGAAATTTGAGAATTGATTGGCTCTAGAGTGCTGTCAGTGGGTGTATGTGGTTTTTTTTTTTCTTCTTCTTTTTTTTTTGCTACAGGAAGTGATTTGCAGTGCTCACCGAGCCTTTGTTGAGAAGGGTCTCCTCTCGGAGTGAGTCATGCTTTTGCTGTGAGCAGCCCCAAGCAGCTGGGCGCGCAGCAGAGGAAACTATGACTTTTGCAAAGCGAACGTACCGCCCTCAGCAGCCGAGTCCGGGGCCGGGGCTGCGCGGCCGCGGCCGTGCGGGGTGTTAGCGGTGGGAGGCCGGCGCCGCTGCTCGCGCCCCCCAGCCTGCTGTCCCGGCCGCTCCGTCCCGCCCCGGGGACCGCGGCTCGCCTGCTATGCGCGGCAGCCTGCGCCGGGGCCGGCACCTGCAGCGCCCGGGCGGATGCGGCGAGCCCACGGAGGGGCATGCTTCCACGCACCAAGTACAACCGCTTCAGGAATGACTCGGTGACATCGGTCGATGACCTTCTGCACAACCTGTCGGTGAGCGGCGGTGGCAAGGTCTCGGCGGCGCGCGCGGCCCCGGCGGCGGCCCCCTACCTGGTGTCCGGAGAAGCGCTGCGTAGGGCGCCCGACGATGGGCCGGGCAGCCTGGGCCATCTGCTCCACAAGGTGTCCCACCTGAAACTCTCCAGCTCGGGCCTCCGCGGCCTGTCGGCGGCCAGGGAGCGGGCGGGCGCGCGGCTCTCGGGCAGCTGCAGCGCGCCCAGCCTGGCCGCCCCGGACGGCAGCGCGCCCCCCGGCCCCCGCGCCCCGGCCATGCGCGCCGCCAGGAAGGGCCGACCCGGCGACGAGCCGCCGCCCCGCGCCCCGCACGCCAGCGACCAGGTGCTGGGGGCCGGAGTCACCTACGTCGTCAAGGTGGGTGCGGGCGCGGGCCACCGGGTGGGAAAGCCCGGGCGCAGAGGCGTCCGGCACAGTGGGTCGCCGTGGAGGCCAGGGGGTGCGCACTTTTTCGCAGCCAGCTCGTTTGGCAGCGGGGACCCAGCTCAGCAAACGTTCCCATTGCGCATCCAGTGGGAGAAGGTTTGAAATCGGTGACCTCACTGCCCTGGTTTCCCCTGGCTCCGCTCCTTTGGCATGCCTTTGCCACCGAGCTTTGCCCTGTGTCCGGCCAGTACCCCTCTTGGCATGGACCACTCTCCCTGGGAACTGTGCATCACGTCTGCCTGGGGTTCACACTTGGAAGAACTGGGCAGCCCCTGCGATGAGAAAGGCAGGTGGTGTCACTACTTCTCCTGTGTTTGCCCCCGGCGGCAGAGTAGGTGGTTTTATTTCTCCCTCAGCAAGGATTTCCAGCTCCTTGCAGTGCAGCCCAAGTACTGTCCTGTATACCAGATAGCAATTTCTTAGCCAGCAAGGTTTTCTTTGGTTTCTGCCTTTCCTTCCATACCTGCTTTGGTTTACAGCAGCAGAAGGAAATTTGGGACTGTTTTTCCCTGGGGACTCTGGCCTTCCCTTTAAATAGGCTAAAGGAAGCTGAGCCACAGGCTGGAAAGTAGATTTTTTTTTTCCTCCAACACAGAGAATTATACAATCATGCCTGATGTAGTCCACAAAATTCTTCTCTTATGCAAGTATTCTATGATATTTAAAGAACAAATACTTAGCAGCCTTCCACTGGCCTGCCACATGCTTATCACATCCTTCTGGTCGTTGGGCAGCAGAGAATCACCACAGCGCTCTTCCAGCTGGGCAGACAGCCTTCAGACAGTGGAAAGGGGCCAAAATAACATTATTTCAGACTGGTCACTCCAAGGCATGACTTTTCGTTTTAAGAGAAATGAGATGCACACTCTCTCTAAAGTGTTGTCAATTGCACTGAGAAATCTGCAGGCTCTTAGTGGATATTAATACTTACTGCCTACAGATCCAGTTTCAAAATTCTACAGACCACATCCCCTGGCAAAATATATCTTGATAATTTTGAACCAAATATTAAAGGAAACAGTTGACTTTGTGGATTATCTTTAAGTATCTCAAAAGTACCAACTGAGGAATGCGATCATCAGTATTAAAAATGGACCTGTTCTCCTTTTGGGTCTCCTTTTTAATTTAATCTTCATTCTTAGCTTCTGAGAGTGAATTAATCATATATTTTACAAAAGGGAGGAAGATCAACATAAAGTATGCACAGCTGGTTGAGTTTATTGTGAAAGAAAAAGGATATTCCTCTTGTATGCCTTCTTTAAGTTACATAACCAGGAGCCGAAAACAAAAGGGGAAAAGAAGAAACAAAACCAAACAACAAAACCCCTGACAACGTTGAGGTTAAGCAGTGATGCCAGAGTATATTACTTGTGGCATGTGTAATATAGTATAATTGCTATCTGAAGAAAAAAAAGAACCATGTTAGACAGACGTTGGCAAAGGTTTTTATACCTGTCATGTTGAACATAGAGGGTAGTTTCCAAATGGAGGGAGAATTTTCAAACTTATGTCTTTAAAGTTTTCTTTAAAAAAACAACTTGCTTTGCTTAAGGCTTTACTCTTGCTTTTTGAAGGATGAAGGCTGACATCCAGTTCTAAATATCAGTTGTGGCTAAAGAAATCTAGTCTACTGTGCTGGGCTATTAGGTTGTGACACCCTCTTCCCCCAACCCCGAAGCAAGAACAGCACTCAAATAAGTGAAAGGCTGGGTCTGCTTAGAGCCTTCTGGATTTGGGGTCATTTTGCTGTGCCAGAGGATTGTAGTGACCGGGGGGGATTATAGCATGACCTGTTAGTGCTCCTTGCTGTCTCCTGGTCCATCTTCAGTGGGGAATGGTGGCGTCACAGGAATATAAGCTCAGGCTTCCCTGGAGAAGTTTGAAATCACACAGCAAAGGAATCCAGACACTAAAGGACAATTTCTTCTGCGCACATTTGATTCACAGTATCACGTGGCCTTCTGTTGGTGCACATTTCTGAATTGCCCTTGTTGAGTTTAGAACCATGAGTTTATTTTCTTGAAAGATCACAAAACTTAAAAAAAAAAAAAAAAAAGAAAGAAGAAAGAAACCTGGTATTATTGGCTGATTTGCAAATAGTTTTATTGGTGTCCTTACTTTGAAAGATCTCTGGTAGATAGAAAAAGGGCAGTCTTTATAACTGCTTGTACATCAACAGCAAAATCTAAAGGCTTAGAGTTTGGGAGAGAACTTGTTATTATTCTCTTCGATTTAAATGTATGTCTAAATTAAGGAAAACCCCAAATGTTTTCTAGTTTCCTGGAAGACTCATCTGCTGTATAATTATAGATTTCCTGTCTCACAGACATATCTACCTACAGACAATATTAGGATATTGCACACAGATTTATTCTTTAAAAATATTTCAATATAATCTACTTACATGAAAATGGACATTGTAAAATATAGAAGTCTGGTGTATCAATTAGGAAACACCAAATTGTTTGAATGGCAGGTTGTAATATTAATTAATGAAGGATTTGAAAATTTTAAAATAGTAATACCTGAGCCGCAGTAGAATTCCAAGCTCAGAGCATGTTTAATTTGTCCTTCGTGCCTTCGCTTGAATCTGATGTTAGTAACAGCATGAGATTATTCGAATGAGCAAGGGTCCAGGTTTGTGTTTGTTTACGTCAGGACACCCATTGGTGGCACCTTTGTACCTGCCTCAGTATGCCTGACACTGGGTTTTGTTTTGTGGTTTTTTTCTTTTTTTTTTTGGTGACACAAAAGGAACAGAACAAGAAAGTATGTCCTTGAGATAAAGGAAAATCATAACAACGAAGAGCAATGGATATTTTCATTATAATTCTATTTTAAAACTATTTACATTTGGGCTTGAAAGACCTAGAGACATACAGACAAGTACTGATGACACTGCTGCCCATTTTCAAATTCTATTGCCTAGAAATCCAAGCTGGTGGGGAGCCTGAGTGCCCATGGGGGCTGCTACTGATTTTTAGCAGGTCCCAAAGGCAATACTGGGATGCTCTACCCACAGATCTGCAGGGCGAACAGTTTAGGAAGGAAAGATAGCCAAGAACAGTTGGGGGTCAGTTCTTTAAAATAGCCACTAGCTGTTGTGGAAGAGTCATTTGAAGCAAGCTTATCTTGAGGTTCAGCCTTGACCGCCCCTGTTGGAAGGCAATACTGTGTGGGCTACCCCTGAGTTAGCTGTGGCCCTCAGTGGGAGGGTTCTCTAGAAGAAGAGTTCGCTTTACAGCACATGACACCACAGGCTCAAAACAGGATCAGGATAAGAAGTGACCACATTCAGGGCTGACCCGAGTGCCCACAGCAAGAATCAGGAGGTCCAGATGCTTGCTGATCACCAGGAACCCAGTGAGAATGTAGGTTGTACTTCATCGCTCAGTCGTGTCCGACTCTTTGCAACCCCATGGACTGTAGCCCACCAGACTGTTTTGTCCATGGGATTCTCCAGGCAAGAATACTGGAGTGGGTTGGGATGCCCTCCACCAAGGGATCTTCCCAACCCAAGGATCGAACCCAAGTCTCCTGTATTGCAAGCAGATTCTTTACCGACTGAGCCAATAGGAAAGCCACCAGAGAGAGTAAGTTATTCATCCTTAAATCCTGTGACAGCCGCCTCAGACAGCCAAGGTTTTGGTCTGCAAAGAGTGGTGCTATGTCTTTACTGACAATAGCTTCACATTATGAGCTGTTTATAGGAGATTTTAATAATCAGAGAACTACTGAGTTATTTCCTGAAGTGCTGGATTGTTTTTCTTTTGGGATGAAGCCTTGTTTTTACAAGAGCTCTTTAAAAATTATTTTGTTTCTCCCATTTGTGACTCTGATGATATTTAGGGTGTATGAATTATTCATTTTATTCATAAATGTTCTATTGCTTTTTATAGGTGGTCTTTATTAACTGCTCTTACTCTAAAATTTATTCTTAATTGGTATTTTTTTTCACTTGCCTCACTGTCTTTAAAAGTATTTTAAATTTATTCTTAGAAAAAATATCTAAAATCTTTTTTCTTTTCTTAGCACTGTATTCTTTTGATAACTATGAGCTAAGTAAGGTCATATTAAACAGTCACCAACAAAGTTATTTCATGTATAGTCATGATATATTATTGTGGTGGAATTGATTGAATTTTATTTTAATTCTAGATTAGTAAGTTGTTCCTTGATGTACAACACAATTTTAAAAGTTGATTATTTTCTTAAAATTGTTGAAGAATCTCATAAATGCATGGCTTATATGTAAACTGTCGAAATGATTTGAAAAACAGTTTAAGAAATTCTTGTGAGATTAGTAGACAAAATTATTTATTTGATCTGGAAAGCATGACACCTCTTTTTTTTTAATGTGACACAAGTATAGCAGATGTGTGAAAAGTGTGTATGTACACACATACCACATCACACATAAACACATACACACATATCCCACACCACACCACACACACACGTACACACACACAGAGTAGACAACTTGTAATGACTTTGGACAGGGTCATTAGAAAATAGTAAATGTTATATTTCCAGAAATGCCTGATTATTTCATTCATTACTTTTACATTCACATTTAAGAGAAAATAATTCTGAAAGACAAGCTTTTGATGAAACTTAAATCTTACAAAGAGTGGACTTCTTGCTCCTTTACGTTCCCACTTGGTTTTATCTTGGAATATATGTCATATTTTCATATTTGTCATATATGATAAATATCATTTGTGCAAAGTTGTGATAATGGGACACTTGGGCAACAGACATGTAAAACATGTAAGAGGCTGGCTGTCCAGCCAACTGGCTTGTTCTGAAGGGTGTGTGAAGCCTGCTGCCCCTTGCTTGGCTGGGGTATGTCCAAGCAGGAACATGGCCTGGATGTGGAGAATCTGCAGGGTGCCTGGACACCAGGACCCCAGATCCATTTGGCCACCTCAGAGTGCGGGGCTCAAGAGGTCAGCCTGTCATGGCTGGGGCAGGTCTTTGCTCCTGAACCTCATGCATCTGGAAGAAAGGGGCCTCCGGCTTGCACCGTGGTCTCGGAGTGTGCTTCCCTGGGTCACGTGCCTGCTGGGTGGCTGCGGCCAAGACCAGACCCCATGGTGCTACTGCCCAGAAAGTTGCATAGGGTTCGGAGGAAAGCACAGTGAGGATTCAGCACTTCAAATGAAAATCCCCAAGGACAAATGAAGTTACATGGAATTAATTCAGAGAAAGATAGTTTCAGATGCAATGCAAAAAATGATCAATTGGGCATATTTCCTGGATAAAGGACAAGAAAAAAATTGAATTTTAGCATAAAAAATTTACAATGTGTAGTGGATGAAGAATGTTTTTATGGTGGGAGGAATTAAGTGTAAGAATGTCCTGCTGAGTGGGTGGATGTTGACTCTGTGTGTGTGTGTGTGTGTGTGTGTGTGTGCGCGCGCGCGTGCACCCATGCAACTGCACAATAATCTTACAGGTTGCTTTTGGTCCTGCAAATTCATAAGCATTGATTTTCAGTTGAGGTTAAAAAAAAACCACATAAAAACCCAACAAATCATTCTGTCCCCATGTGGTTTAGCCTCTTCCCTCCCCACCACCAGAGTGGAGACAATAACCTGCTGATGTGTGTCAGTCTGGGCTTCCCACATGGCTTAGCAGTAAAGGCTCAGCAATAAAGAATCTGCCTGCCAATGCAGGAGACACAGGAGACACGGGTTCAATCCCTGGATTGGGAAGATCCCCTGGAGGAGGAGATGGCAACCCAATCCAGTATTCTTGCCGGGAAAATCCCATGGACAGAGGAGTCTGGTGGGCTCTGGTCCATGGAGTTGCAAAGAGTCAGACATGACTGAGCAACTAATCACAGACACACACACAGACACACAGGCAGACACACACATCAGTCTGTGCCTCCCAGTGCTGGAATTGGCTCTGCTTTCCTAAAACAGAAAGACACTAGTTAAACTTGGAGGGCGAGGGTCAGGAATCTCCACGAGAACCACTGAATTCCAACAAGATGCCGGGTCAAAGGCTGAGTTTCCATGGTTCACGAAGTGCTGTTCTCTTCACCTTGGTGGGGAGAAGGTGCCATGCATACCTGTGATGCACCTGGGAGGAGAGGACCAGTTGCTGCTCTCCTTGGGGAACTGGTTTCCTCTAGCATCTTTTTGACTCTGCAGTGACTCAGGCTGGGATCCGCCTCTGCCCTTGCTCCAGTAGATGATAGCAGTTCAGGGCATCCTTGGTCTTTGGCTCTCAGATTCCAGGCTCAGCCTTGCCTTGCTACTCGACAAGAGAGGTCTGGCAAGTTCTACCACCTTCCAGCTGAGATCTCCGTTTCTAGCCATGGTCTCATCTCCTACAGGAGCTGTAGGGAAACCCGGGTGCCGGAGGAGAAGCTACAGAAACGGGAGAGTCAAGGGGCAGGAGCCTCACCTTATCACTGGTGTTTGTGGTGCTCAGCAGCTTCAGAGCTACCTGAAACCCCTCCAAGCCAAGACTTTCTGAGGAACAGTGTTCAAAGAGCTTGTTGTTATGATGCTCCTTGCTTTCTATATTTATTTATTTATTTATTGGCCACACCACCTGGCATGAGGGATCTTACTTCCCTCACCAGGGATTGAACCATCGTCCCCAGCAGTGGAAGTGTAGAATCTTACTCAGGGAGGTCCCAGCTGCTTACTTTCACGCTGACTTGAAGCCATCCTCGTTTTTCTGAAACATGTTGTTTTGCTAAAGCAAAGGCCCCTCGGAAGAGCCTTTCCTCACTTCTGTCTATTGAATGGGCAGAAAAAGCAGCAAAGATTTCATTCTAAATTTTAAGAAATTTAAATTTGTACCAACTTCACACTCAGTGGGACTTGGCCTTCACCCAGCCTCTCTGCTGGGACCCTTCTGACAAACTTTATTTTATCAAATTCCATTAAACATAATTATTTGGCAGTCTAAAGGGACTCACAGACCAGGTTCAATCCCATTGCTTTTGCAAATATTCAGCATTTCTAATGCCACTTGCCCATATAAAAATCTTCTGTTTAAAAATTTTTTGAAAAACAACAGCACAGCTCTAGCTCTGTTGAGGGAAAACAAGCCCCTAACCTGATTTTCAGCAGAAACACTATAAAATCAGGGTCTCTTATGCTTACCCCCAAAGAGGGAGAAACAATGTTTTTATCCCTGGTGATGAAACCACGAAAAGGTGTCTGTTTTTTGAGTGTTCTTCATGGTGAAGAACCAGCCCTTTCATTGGCCCTCCTGGAGGTAGATTCAGTGTCTGCGCGCAGTTCGGTTCTGCTGGGACCGCTGTGCTGCACCGGGTCAGATCCTGCAGACCCCTTCCCCTCCTAGGACTTGGCACATACTTCTTACTTCCTTTCCCTCCGGTCCTCGGTTTGGACGCTGATTACTGAGCAGAGGCCTGTTTAAGCAGATGTCCCCACAGCCTGCTCAGCAGAGAGGACCCTTGCCCTCCCCCAACCCCGGGGAGGAGGGTGTTTGGGGGAACAGACGGTTGTCCCCTAATGCTGAATGGTTTCTATAAGGCAGGAAGGATAAGAAAGGCAGCCTCTGAGGCCTGAGACCCATTATCCGATGGGTCCCAGGGCCCGCAGAGAAACACGGTCATGGACTCTAAGCCCAGTCACTGACGGGCCACCTTCTGTTGCTGGCAGTTCTGCCGCCTTGTGATGTCTTTCACCTGGTTCTTTTGTACACCTTTCTTTTTTTTTTTCTCTAAATGTATGTATTACTGTTTGGCTGCTCCCAGGTCTTATTTGCAGCATGCAGGATCTTTAGCTGTGGCATTCGGACTTTTAGTTGTCATAAGTGGAACCTAATTTCCTGACCAGGGACTGAACCCAACCCCCCTGCGTTGGGAGGGTACAGTCTTAGAAGTCCCATAAACCGTTCGTTATAAAACTTAAACATGTGCTATGGAGATTTTCAAACACACACAGAGCATACAAAGCATCAACATAAAAAAAAGAGAGGATGGTCTGATGAGCCCTTAGGTAACCAAGAGTCAGCTTCTCCAGCTGCCAGCTCATGGCCTCCCCCACTTCCTGAATCATGCAGGGCTGGGGCGCTCAGACAGAACTCGAGGTTCTGATGAATAAGTTGCCGGATTGGGTTTCATAGTGCTTCCACATCTGGCAGAGCATGTTCAGGGTCACAGGCACTGGGACACCCTTGCATTAGACGCTGTGGTCCCCAGCACGGAGATGGTAGGGCAGCCCTTGTGGTTTCTTCTTTGAAGGTGATGACGTTGGGCTCCAGGAGGCACCGCTGGTGGGCATCCCCAGGGGATGGGGTGGGAGCTATACCCCACCACCCACCCTGCTCGGGCTCCTCTGGACCACCCCACCTCTGACTCTCTAGCAACCAGATGACCCTTTGAGGAACAGGTTTTCTCCCAAACTGTTTTTATAGCAGTGTATTAGTCCAGGGTCTCCAGAGATAGAGAACCAATAGGATGTACGTATAGGAGGAGATTTGTGACAAGGCATTGGCGCACGTGATTACTGAGAAGTCCGCAGGGTGAGTCAGCAGGCTTAAGACCCAGGAAGAGACAACATTTCAGTGTGAGTCCAAAGGCAGGAGAAAGCCATTATCCCAGCTTGAAGGCCGTCAGGTAGGAGGAATTCCCTCTTATCCCAGGGGAGTGTCAGTCTTTTGTTCTATTCAGGCCTTCAGTTGATTGGATGAGGCCTGCCCACATTAGGAAAGGCAGTCTGCTTTACTCTGTCTGTCCATTTAAATGCTAAAGTTATCCGTAAACACCTTCACAGAAACGTCCAAAATCACTGTTGGTCCACATCTGGGCACCTGGTGGCCTAGCCAAGTTAACACATAAATTTACCATCACAGGCATAGCCACAAACTTTTGGAGTCTCATCTAGGATGACCACCAGTTCTCCCAAACAGTTAGGGAGATTCATGTGCCCTGAAAGAATGGAGATGAAAGATAAGAAACGACTAAGTAAATCTCCTGGAAGAATCTCAGGTTTTCTTACCATTTCTCTGGGCACCAAATGGAGACACCTTTAAAAATTCCTCAAGCAGGACCTCAAACCAAAGCCCTGGAGTATGAGACAGATGAACTATGACCCCTGCACACCAGGAGAGCTGTGGAACAGATCTTTATGGGACCAGTGGCAAGAGTGTGTCTGTGGTTTGACACTTGCTCAGAGTGAAGGCCTGATAGATGAGGTGTCACACCTAACATTATCACCAGAGGCCAGAACAAGTTCACTGGTGGAAATACAGCCCCTTAAGTGTCTGTGTACAGGCTCTCAACCGGGGACAGAGGCTCTAGGAGGGAAACAGATGTTTCTAGATCCATGTGTTATTGTTGTTGTATAGTCACTTAAGTCATGTCCACTTCCTTTTGTGACCCCATGGTCTGTAGTCTGCCAGGCTCCTCTGTCCATTGGATTCTCCAGGCAAGACTACTGGAGTGGGTTGCCATTTCCTTCTCCAGGGGATCTTTCTGACTCAGGGATCAAACTCATGTCTCCTGCGTCTCCCACCTTGGCAGGTGGATTCTTCACCAGTGAGCCCCTTGGGAAGCCCCTCTGGGAGTCATTACTAAAATGGAAAACCGTGTATTTTTTTTTTCTGACTTGCAAATAATAATAATAATTTATAGGCTTAGTTTTCTCAATTTAAGAATTGCTCTCATAGATTTTTTTTTTCCCTCATAGATTTTTAAAAAGTGGTTTCATGTGAGCTTCTGTTTGTGGCCTTGAGCAAATTAGAGAATGAAGAGTATATATTACCGGACAGTTGAAGTAGCTAGGGCTGGTCTCTTTCAGAAACTGGACTTTGTGTGAAAGGCTGATCATCACGTGGGCAAGATGGCCTGAGTCCTGGGCCAGAGGAAGCACTGTTAGACACTCGAGACTTTCCTGAGCTCACATTCTGAGAAGCTTCTATCTTTTGTCCATGTTCTTGTAACTGATGGAAGCTGGGGCCCAGTCTAGAAATCCCGATTCTCGCATGTGTCAGCCTTGGTTGTCCCTGTCTGGTTCTGCTGGCTTCACTCCTTCAGGAGCCCCCCTTCAGACTCTCCTCCTGGTCTCTGGGCTAGAGACATTGCTTTTAAAATCTTAAATTATTATTATTATTTTGAGGGCCTCACAGTGTGGCATGCAGGATCTTTCCTGACCAGGGATAGAACCTATGCCCCAGCACTGGAAGTCCAGAGTCTTAACCACTGGACCACCAGGGGAGTCCAAACACTGCTTTTTAAAAAATTATCTTATTTATTTATTTGGCTGCAGCCAGTCATAGTTGCAGCACTCAGCATCTTGAATCTTTTTTTTTTTTTTTTAATATTTATTTATTTATTTGGCTGTGTCAAGTCTTAGGTGAGGCATGCAGGATCTTCAGTTATGGCATATGGGATCTAGTTCCCTGACCAGGGGTCGAACCCAGGCCCCCTGTCTTGGGAGCTCGGAGCCTTAGCCACTGGACCACCAGGGAAGCCCAACATCTTGAATCTTCATACAGCATGAGAACTCTTATTTGCAACATGTGGGATCTAGTTCCCTGACCAGGGATAGAACCAGGACCCCCTGCATTGGGAACATGGAGTCTCAGGCACTGGACCACAGGGAAGTCTGCAAACACTGCTTTTTTTAAAAAGGATGGTTGTTTGTGAGGTGATTGTGGCTGCACTCTCTAAAGGACCAAGCTGTGAATTTGTTCATTGGAAGTAGCAACTCTTGTAATAAATAATAACCTTGTTTGCAGAGTGACTTAGTACTTATTCACTAACATGGGAGAAGAAAATAAAATCATCAAATGATGGCTAAGAGGAGGGGAGGTTCTGATGTTCCAGTGTGATCCACAAACTCCTGTCCTTTAATTGCATTCCCCACTTCTGTTGCGCCCTAGCCCCGCCCCACCCTCTCTCACTCATGCACTATCTGTTGATTAAGACTCCCAGGGCAGGGATTTGCTGAGAAAAGTTAACACCTGGCTTTCTGGGCAAAAACATGATTTATGTGCTGTGTATGTGTGTGTGGGCTCAGTTGTGTCCAACTTTTTGAGATCCCATGAACTGTAGCCCGCTAGGCTCCTCTGTCAATGAATTTTTCAGTTAAGAATACTGGAGCGGCTTGCCATTTCCTGCTCCGGGGGATCTTCCCAGGGTCTGCCAATTCTTGTGGTGTAAATAGTTATGGGAGGTGGGGAAAGGTGTGTAGTAACACAGCTTTGCAGAGTCTTAACTTCAAGGGTGTGGATGATACTGACATGTCACACAATACTTAGAAGTGCTGAGTTTTGAGTATTACTTTTTATAAAATATAACTGATGGTTTGGACTTCCTCCTTAGGCTGTGCCACGCTCAGTCGCTCAGTTGTATCTGACTCTTTGCGACTCCAGGGACTGTAGCTCTCGGGGCTTCTCTGTCCATGGGATTCTCCAGGCAAGAATATTGGAGTGGGTTACCATGCCCTCCTCCCTCCTTACGCTGCTTGCACCTAAAACAAATCCCCCTCCAAATATCTCTTCTTCCCTCTCTTCTCCACCTTCCTCATTTCACTTTCTTTCACCTAAGTCATGCCAACATGAGACAGTTGACTGCTGACCTGTGGACACAGTCTGGAAAAGGTTCCTTGGTGACCCCCTATTTATAAAATCGAAAACCCACTTCATCTGGTGCTGTCACCTCACAGCCTCTCTCCCAGACTCCTGGCATCTGCTGTGAAGGTTCTTCTTTGCTTTTTCTCCTCATTTCTATTCCTGCATTATTTATGAACAGTCTTACCCTCTCTGTTCCTCTTCTCATTCATTAACTCCTCCATCAATCTACTAACCAATTATTTTATTCAGTTAGTGTTTATTGAGTTCCCATCCTGGGGTAATGTGTTGGGGATAAAGAGGTGATTAAATAAGCACAATTCCTTCTCTTTTGGTGTCAGTGGTGGGGACAGAGGAGAGAAAGTACCAGGAGATCACATTGGTGGTGAGGATGTGGAAATCAAGGATGGCTTCTCAGAGGAGGTGATATGGAAGTGGAGCCCTAGATATCCAGGAAGATGGATAGAATTGGTATGCAGATGTGTTCGAGCATGAGTGAGTGTGTGTGTGTGTGTGTGTGTGCGCATGCATGTCCCATTCTAGGAGGAGATGGAAACTGACAGTAGCCAATGTAATTAGTGTATTGAGTCAGGGGAGGGTCCCCAGGGGCTGGCCAGCACCAGACAAGTACAGTAGGAAACCACTGAAGATTTTCTGAAAGATTATTCTATCTTCTGTGTGGAGAACAGATTGGAAGGACAGGAACAAAAATAGAGACAGTTGAGAGGTAATAAGGAGGAGTGATGGTGGCTTGGACCAGTGTCATAGGTCAAAGGCCAGTGGCATATGTTGGGCGCAGGTCTGTATTGCTCACTGTCCATGTAACTTGCCCATCCTCTCTTTCAGGGCCCCTTAAATGAAACAAATCTCAAACTGAATTCATGACCTTTCCCACCTCAGTTAATAGTGTCATTGCTTACCTACTTCTCAAATTCATGACCTCAAAGCCATCTTTGAATGCCTCCTTTTCCTAAACTCATTGTATCTGTTCAATCACTGAACTATCATTTCTACTCCACAGGGTTTCAAATCTTCTTTTGCTTTTCCTTTTGCCCTAATTCATACCTTCACCATTTCTTGCTGTGGTTATTACAGTGAACTAACCAGTCTTCGATGATTGCTTTGGGAAAGACTCTTCTTTTTTAAATTAAATAAAAAAGATGATATAGTCTTACTTAGATGTTTCAGAGTGTCCCCTCAACTGCCTTCCCTTCAAATTTTCTTCCTTTCATAGATAATCACCATCACCTGTTTGCTATTTGTATTTCCAGACACACATATGCACACTTTTTTCCCTTCTTTTCTTTTATCTTTTCTTTTCCCTTTTTGTTTCACAAAGCAAAATATTCTACATACATTGTTCTGTGACTTGCTTTTTTTAAAATTTAATATGCCTTGGAAATCTTTCAGTATTAGTATTTATAATTCTGTTTCATTCTTTTTGGCATTTGCTTAATATTCATGCACAATATACATGTATGCACGTATGTGTGCATGCGTGTGTGCTAAGTTGCTTTAGTTGTGTCTGACTCTTCGTGACCCCATGGACTGTAGCCCACCAGGCTTCTCTGTCCATGGGATACTCCAGGCAAGAGTACTGGAGTAGGTTGCCATATTCTCCTCCAGGGGATTTTCTCTACCCAGGGATTGAACCCATGTTTCTTATGTCTCATGCATTGGCAGGAAGTTCTTTACCACCAAGCCACCTGGGAAGCCCAATATTCATGTATATGGAAGTGCTAATACTTATTTAGTCAGTTCTCTATTGTTAGACATGTAGATAGTTTCCAATTTATCACAGTAAAATAATGAACATTCTTCTACACACATATTTCCGTTTGGGCAAATACTTTTGCCTGTGTGTACAGTAAGTTTTAGCTAATATTAATCTTTTCCTATGATACTTGTGGGACATAGAGAACAGTGATCAATTCTATTGATGAAGGTGACTTTTTCACTCCTGGCTACAAAGTGAGTCCTCTTACTTAACTATAAAGGGGGACATTTACTGTCATATACCCTTTTACAAGTTAAGAAACATTTCCTATAACCTTAGTTTTCAAAAACTTTCAAATCAGTTTCCAGGATCTAGTGAGTAAATATATGTTTTTTTGCATTCTGTTAATGTGGTGAATCATTTATCTTTGTAAAATGCATATCTCATCTTCTTAATTAAAATCTCTCTGTTGCTTGCCTTTGCTTATGGAATTCAATCCAAATGACACCCAGACTTTCACGATTTGGCTTCAGTTTAGCTCTTGAGCTTCAACTCTTGCCCCTCCAGTGTTCCAGCCTCATAAAACAACTTGTTTTCCCCAAACCAGTTGCAACTCTGGCCTTAGTTCAAAGCCCATTTTCCCTCTCTGGGCCTCTTCTGTCCACTCCATCTTGGCCTGGAATAACGCTGTTGTTTTTCTGTCACTCTTTCATGCCTGACTCTTTGCGACTCCATGGACTGCAACACGCCAGGCTCCTCTGTCCTCCACTGTCTCCTAGAGTTTTCTCAAAATCATGTTCCTTGAGATGGAGAGTGCACTAACTCTGTTAGCTTTCAAGAACTTGGGGCAGCTGTTCCCTCCTGTCTCTCTGGTGAGGTAGAGTTCATGTTACTCCTCAGGGTCTCCACAGCCCTGTAGGCGTGTTTTTGTGTTCATCAGTTCAATCCATGCTGAGTGAGAACCTGCCAGATACATGTTGCTAGAGTTCCTGCAAACCTAACATGAATTCAATGGTCCCTGCTTTCAAGAAATCATTCTCCAGAGAAGGGTTACTTGGCCATGCATTGTGGAAAAGGAGGTCAGCTGGCTCTCCCCAGAATGTCCCTGGGTAAAGAGCCTGTGACAAACATTTACTACGTGAAAATGGAGGCATCCAGGGGGCTGGAGGACACTGGGGTGTATGACAGAGCAAAAGAGACTGGTTAGGAGGGTGACCTGTGGGCCTGTCATATCTGGTTGGTGATTAAGAATGTGACTTCAGAGAGGCACATTTTGACCTCTGTTCTGTTTAAAAATCCCCTGATGATTGTTCTTTCTGTGAACTGGCATGTATGACATAGCCCACCCAAAGTCTTTACAGGCTGTTCCCTAGATCAGAGGCCTTATTAGCGGACCCATGAATTCTGTTTTATATTGCTTTTTCTCTAACGCTAATTGCAGAAGGATTTCAATAAGAGAATCAACTTAATGAGAGCCATGAATAATCATTATTAGGTTAAAATGTTGTATGACCAAATGTCACCAGGACATTTCCAAACAGAAAGCTAAACTGAACACTTCCACATGCTCCCACCTCTCATTAAAGCATGTGGATTTATGAAAAAGAATGAGGGAAAATGGAATGTATCAACAAGTATTTTCTGAGGACTCAATTACTTGCCTTGTCCTGTGGAAGGTATTGTGGATTGTGAAAAAGGTACATGGTGATTTTACAAAAGGAATTTGTGATCCAGTTGAGAAGGAAAAGCTGCTCCATTTTAAAAAGAAAGAAAAAAAATTCATGTTCAATAAGGCACTAATGGCATAGTGAGAGATTGGTGGTGGCTGGAATTATCAAGAAAGGCTTCACAGAAGGTGTGGGATTTTTCTCTGGGTCCTGAAAGACTGTCCAGATCTGGGTGGGTGGAAGGGTGGAAGGTGTTCAAGCAAGAAAGCCAGAGTGAGAAACACTGTGGAGGTGGGAGTGGGCATGGCATTTGACTAGGGCTTGGCCACAGTCAGAGGGATGGTGAGAGGTCAGCTGCCATTTCTAGCCTCTTAGAGTCAGGATGCTATTTAATGGAGGGACCAGTCTAAAGCTGGTCCTTGTTGGATTACACTTGATGGCTTCCCTGATCTTCATTATTAGGTTACAGAGCTTGAGGGAGCTGGAGGAATGTTTCCTTTGCTTTCTTCTCTCCAAGTTAAACATTTCTCACTCAATCAACAGTCCCAATCTCATGATATCCTGGATTCTATTTGTTTATGTATTAGTTTGTTAATTACTTTTAAGAGACATTGCTCATGTGAAAAATTTGGTGGAATTGCTTGGATTAGTGTATATTCTATTTTTAGAGTTTTGTCCTGTCCTAAGGATAATTTAGAACTGGACATTTAGAACTAGACATTTAGAACTGGAAAAGTTAGAACTAGAGATGGAACAACAGACTGGTTCCAAATCAGGAAAGGAGTACATCAAGGCTGTATATTGTCACCCTGCTTATTTAACTTATATGCAGAGTACATCATAAGAAATGCTGGACTGGATGAAGCACAAGCTGGAATCAAGATTGCCAGGAGAAATATCAATAACCTCAGATATGCAGATGACACCACCCATATGGCACAAAGTGAAGAAGAACTAAAGAGCCTCTTGATGAAAGTGAAAGAGAAGACTGAAAAAGTAGGCTTAAAACTCAACATTCAGAAAACTAAAATCATGGCATCTGGTCCCATCACTTCATAGCAAATAGATGGGGAGACCATGGAAACAGTGGCAGACTTTATTTTGGGGGCTCCAAAATCACTGCAGATGGTGACTGCAGCCATGAAATTAAAAGATGTTTGCTCCTTGGAAGAAAAGTTATGACCAACCTAGATAGCTTATAAAAGCAGAGACATTACTTTGTCAACAAAGGTCTGTGTAGTCAAGGCTATTGTTTTTCCAGTAGTCATGTATGGATGTGAGAGGTGGACTATAAAGAAAGCTGATTGCCAAAGAATGGATGCTTTTGAACTGTGGTGTTGGAGAAGACTCTTGAGAGTTCCTTGGACTGCAAGGAAATCCAACCAGTCCATCCTAAAAGAGATCAGTCCTGAATATTCATTGGAAGGACTGATGCTGAAGCTGAAAGTCGAATACTTTGGCCACCTGATGTGAAGAACTTACTCATTGGAAAAGACCCTGATGCTGGGAAAGATCGAAGGTGGGAGGATAAGGGGATGACAGAGGATGGCATCACCAGAGGCATCCAACTTGATGGACATGAGTTTGAGTAAACTCTGGGAGTTGGTGATGGACAGGGAGGCCTAGAGTGCTGCAGTCCATGGGGTCACAAAGAGTTGGACATGACTGAGTGACTAAACTGAACTGAAGGATAATTTGTTTATATGCCTCCATGACAGAGGTAAATTCACATTTGTCTAAGATACAGGTGCTCTGTTTTCCAAGAAAGGATGATGGGGCTTTCTTTGTGGATTATTCATTATAATCTACAAGCAAATGATTTTCAGAATCACAGTTCCTTTTATCAAAAGACAGTGCAGACTCATCTCTGCCCTCCTACCCTCGTACTATAGGCCATACAACTATTGTGAACTTCCAACCATCAACCCTGGTCATCAAAACTCAGAATCACAATTAAGAAGGACAGTGGAATCGTCACCCATAAAATAAAGCGAATGCCCCCCAGTAGAATGGTGGAATTAGTTGTGGTGTAGTAACACCACACAGTAACGTGCAGACATTTAAAACAGTGAGTTAGAGTTTTATCATAGTTGACTGGATTTCACAAGGCATTGTTGGATGAGAAATAGCATAGTGTAACTACATATGTATTATGAACTGATTCTTGTCACAGAAACAAGTACAGAAATGCTTGTATATACCCACAATTATAGATGGAGACTTCTACAGCCTACTCCAAGAAATGAATAGGTTACTATGCTGAAAATCAGCTGCTGCTGCTAAGTCGCTTCGTTTGTGTCCGACTCTGCGCAACCCCATAGATGGCAGCCCACCAGGCTCCGCCGTCCCTGAGATTCTCCAGGCAAGAACACTGGAGTGGGTTGCCATTTCCTTCTCCAATGCATGAAAGTGAAATGTGAAAGTGAAGTCGGTCAGTCGTGTCCGACTCTTAGCGACCCCGTGGACTGCAGTCTACCAGGCTCCTCCGTCCATGGGATTTACCAGCCAAGAGTACTGGAGTGGGTTGGCATTTCCTTCTCCAGAAAATCATCAAGGATATACAAAACTGAGCAACATAATCAACCATAGAGTCTGATAGACATCTGTAGAGTCCTCTATGAAACCACAACAGAATAAACATTCTTATCAAGTACTCATGGAATATCTACTAAGATAGACCACAGCTCAAGCCATAAAGCAAGCAAACCTAACCAAGTTTAAAATAATTGAAATCATACAAAGTATGTTCTCTGACCACAATGAATTCAAATTAGAAATCGATAAGGAAAGACAACAGGAAAATATACAAACACTTGAAAATTAAGCAAAATGCCTATAAATAATCTCTGGGACAAAGGACAAATTGCAAAGGAAATTCAAAAATACATAGAAGTGAATGCAAATGAAACTACGTCATATCACAATATGTGGGACACAGCTAGAATAGTACCCAGAGGGAAATTTATAGCAACAAATGCTTACTTTGGAAAAGAGAAAACTTTTCCAACCAGTGACCCAAGTATCTAGCTCAAGACACTAAAAAAGAACAAAATAAAGCCAAATCAAGTAGCAGGAAGGAGATAACAAAGATAAAAAAGCAGAAACTGATGTAATGAAAAACAAAATCAATAGGAAAAAAAAATCATGAAACAAAAATCTGATTCTGTGGAAAAAATAATCAGTAAGCTGGATAAGCCTAACAAGACTGAAAAGTATCAAAAGGAAGAAGATACAAGTCACCATCCCTAGGAATGTGAAGGGGCTGTTTCAAGAGATCCGGTTGCCATGACAAGCCTTCTAAGATAGCTTGGCCAGGTTCTCGGTTGTCAGCATCCAGATGCTGGGCTGGCAGCCGCTCACGAAGAGCCAGGACAGTGAGGCAGGCTCTAGGCAAAAGGGAGAGTGGTAAGGAGTGGAAGACAAAGCCAGGCATCCAGATACAGTCTGATTCAATAATACAGAGGCCCAGTGCTGAGATTAGAGCTCAAGGCCCAGTGGGTCCACAGAAGAAGCCTGGCTGGGCTGAGAATGTGGCTGTTGGCACTAGGCCTATAAAGGTTCAACTACTCAGAAAGGAGCTAAGGAGACTTCAGGGGCCATCTTGTCCAATAATCTTTTTATTTATTTTTTTCAGGTAGGGCTGGGAAGTAAAGAAAACCAATGCTCCAGGCAAGAGAATGTATCTTCTGAGACCAAACAGCTAGTTCAGTGTCAGAGTGAATGGAGCCTTTGTAGGCTAAAGAGAGCTGGTCAGCTTCGCCTCCTTCATACATTAGCTATAACGTGGCTTTAGCTGTCATACCCATAGGTATTTTGGGAATATTTCTTCCCTCTTTTCCTTTGGCTTTGAATAGCAGATGTGGCCTATTGCGTTGCTGTGATTTTCAGATGAAATGAAGCACAGTGGTTTACTTTTAACCAAACCCCAGTCATACTTCCTCTCTCTGACTCAGCTTCCTCGTCGTAAATGAGATGGATGACACACGCCACCAGCTAACATTTACAAAGACATCCTGGCTTTTTTTTTTTTTTGATGAAAGCCTATATGGCATTTGTATTAATATAATTTTCTCTGTTAGATGAAAGATTAAATGAGAATTGTCACACTAGCTAAGGAAACGTAGACGTAGGATGCCTATAGAACCAAATGGCTAATTTCTTCCTTGTGTGGGAGCTGAAAAAAATCTAATAAAGGAAACAGGGAAACTGAAAGTGGGTCGTCACCTCTCTCAACACTCAACCCTTTTATTCCCACCAGACCGTCCTGCGGCGTGCTCCTCTTCATGTGCGTTTTTTTCTTTCTTTCTTTTTTTTTTTTACTGCACCGGAAACATATTTCTGGCTTTATTCTTAACAACAGATACCCTGAGTTCCCTGGACTTAACAACAGGTTGGCTCAGATGGTGAAGAATCTGCCTGCAATGCAGGAGACCTGGGTTTAATCCCTGGGTCGGAAAGATCCCCTAAAGAAGGGAATGCAACCCATTCCAGTATTCTTGCCTAGAGATTCCATAGACAGAGAAGCCTGGTGGGCTACAGTCCATGGGGTCGCAAAGAGTCGGACACAACTGAGTGACTAAATAAACATTTTCACTTGCACTTTATTACTCCAAGCTCTCTGAATAGGTGACAACTTTACTTAACTCTTAATCGTCCATTCCCCAGGGTGATACCCACCAGGAGGAGGTGCATCGGAGCCTTAAGTCCCTTGTCTGAAGTGGGGGCGACTACAGCACTGTCTCATCGGGCTGGTCAGAAGGAGTGCAGTCAATGAACATTAGTAGGGCAATTGGCTCGGCGCCTAGCAGGTGACAGAGGCTTCCTGAAAGTTTGCTATTTGAGCCATCCATGTCCCTATTATTGAATCCGGAGCTCACCTCTCCAAAGTTTCATGAGTCAGGGACGACCTCTGTCTTCAGTCAAAGAGATTGATTATTCACTTGCTTTATTCAAGAAAGAGTATTGTCATATCACAAGACCGTGACGCCAGCTCTGTGTCAGCTCAGCTTCCTAACTCATGTCGATCTGTTCCAGGAGGCAGGTATGATGGTGCAGTGCTGTTCTAGATGCCCCTGAGGGGAGGGGAGGTTGAGATTTGATGGGATGAAAGCTGGGAAGCGATCACTTACTTTTCCTGGTCCCCATTTTGGGTTCTCAGCTTCACAACTTTCTGCAGATTTTCTTTGGGGCTACAGAATGAATGGCATGGATTTGTCATGGAGGGTGAGTAACAAGGTAGTTGCCAGCAACTGGTTTTGAAAACCAGCCAACTGGTTTTTGCTGCTGGGAAGAAGCAGTGTGGATATTGGAAACAGGTTTCATTGTGGGTGGGTGATGTCTATGCGGCCGCAGTGCCCAGCGCCAGTGTTCAAGTTGACGGGTGTTGGTACAGAGCTTGCTAACTGCCCTATAAGCCAGTGCACAGAAGCTGAGTTGTCATAGGGCTTCAGACAACATGTATCATAATGCCAAGTTATTTTGGTGGGTGGATTAGAAATGATTTTCATTTTTTAATGCTTGTCTGTATTTTCCAAGTTTTGCTACAAGGAACATACATTGTCAGAAAAAATTGAGCATTAAAAATAAAGTGATTTGAGGATTTTTTATTTTTATTTTTGAGGATTTTTTTTAAAAAAAGCAATGATCTTTCATTCTTTTTATTGACCACATAGTAGACTATGTGACCTTGAGTGTTTAGCTAAGTGAACATCATATATATATATATATACACCTACAGCACCTGACAAAGATCTAAAGGACATTCCCAGGCTTCCTGTGTCCCAGCCAGTCAGGACCCTCCCAGATGTACCCACTCTTCTGATTTCTGCCACCACTGATTAGTTTATGTCCATGACCTTTTTTTCCCAACCTTTAAACTTCTTATTTTGTATTGGGGTATAGCCGATTAACAATGTTGTGGTAGTTTAAGGTGAACAGCAAAGTGTCATAGCCATAAAAATATATCTATCCTTTCTCCCCCCAAAGTCCCCTCCCATCCAGGCTGGCATATAATATTGAACAGAGTTCCATGTGTTATACAACAGGTCTTTGTTATCCATTTAAAATATAGCAGTGTGTACATGATCTTCCCAAAGTTCCTAGCTATCCCTTCTTCCCCAGCAGCTATAAGTTCATTTTCTAAGTCTATGTGTCTCTTTCTGTTTTGTAAGTTCCTGTATATCATTTCTTTTTAGATTCGGCATATAAAGGATGTCATGATATTTCTCCTTCTCTGTCTGAGTTCACTCAGTATAACACTCTCTAGGTCCATCCATGTTGCTGCAAATGGCATTATTTCATTCCTTTAAGGAGAAGGCAATGGCTGCCCACTCCAGTACTCTTGCCTGGAGAATCCCATGGACAGAGGAGCCTGGTAGCTTGCAGTCCATGGGGTCGCTAAGAGTCCGACTTGACTGAGCGACTTCACTTTAACGTTTCACTTTCATGCATTGGAGAAGGAAATGGCAACCCACTCCAGTGTTCTTGCCTGGAGAATCCCAGGGACGGTGGAGCCTGATGGGTTGACATCTATGGGGTTGCACAGAGTTGGACATGACTGAAATGACTTAGCAGCAGCAGCAACATTCTTTTAAATGGCGGAGTAATATTCCGTTGTGTATATGTACCACACCTTCTTTATCCATTCCTCTGTTGATGGACATTTAGGTTGCTTCCATGTCTTGACTATTGTCAACAGTGCTGCAGTGAACATTAGGGTGCATGTCTCCTTTCAGATCATGTTTTTCTCTGGTTGTATGCCCAGCAGTGAGATTGTTGGCTCATATGTAGCTCTAGTTTTAGCTTTTGAAGGAACCTCCATACTGTTTTCCACAGTGGCTGTATCAATTTACATTCCCATTAACAGTGTAGGAGGGTCCCCTGTTCTTCACACTGTCTCCAGATTTGTTCTTTGTAGAGAATTTACTCTTGAACACAAATGTTTGTGGTTGACTCGCTAAGATGGTTGGGCCACAGCTAACTTCAGCAATTCTAAAGAATTTTTCAAACCTAAAATTCCTGGAACAGACTTTTGCTTGAATTTAAAGTTGTCACACATTCTGTAAGTCAATGACAATTGAATTCTAATTGATTGTAGGTGTGTAGTGAAGTGACTCGAAGTATTAGTCACTCAGTCACATTCCACTCTTTGCAGCCCCATGGACTATAGCCCACCAGGCTCCTCCGTCCACAGAGTTCTTCAGGCAAGAATACTGGAATGGGTTTTCATGCCCTTCTCCAGGGGATCTTCCTCTCCCAGGGATTGAACCTGGGTCTCCTGCATTGCAGGCAGTTTCTTTACCATTTGAGCCACCAGGGAAGCCAGTGGGTTAGTCCTTGTCTATGCTCAGGTGCAATGGTCACCACTGTGGATTTGGATGAAAGAGATGAAAGTTCACAGCCTGCCCTGGGCCTTTGGGTTCCCACAGGTTATCGAGTGATGATTGACCAGGTCACAGATGAGAGTCAGGCAGGCGCTCGTTTATAGTATATCTTATATGCCTGACATCTTTAACTCGAATTTCCCAGAGAACACATCACAAGTGCCAGTTTCCCTCTAGAACCTGAAACCCTTCAAGTCACTAGTGATCAGTACCACTAACAGCTAAAATCTTAAAAACAGAACCATTGACTATTATTGCAAATCTGAAAGTCTATACACAACCTTACCAAATATGGATACTTTTAGTTAATAATGTTATCTTTCTCTTATGAAGGCAATGAAAGCAAATTGCAGAAAAAGTAGAAACTAGAGAAAAGTGTAAAGAAGAAAATTAAAATTACCTGTAATCACAATTTTTCATAGTAATTGCTATTAAGATTTCCATGATGGTTTCAGCCCTTATTTTCACTTATGCAGAGTTGAGATAAAGTTCAATGATTCTCCAAATTATTAAATATTCTGAGAAGGCATGTTTTTTGTTTGTTTGTTTGTTTTGGCCATGCCACACAGTTTGCAGGATCTTATTTCCCTGATCAGGGATTGAACCCAGGACTTTGGCACTGGAAGGGAGCCTTAACCACTGGACTGCCATGGAATTCCCTAGAAAACATGTTTTCTTTTGGGTGTGCTGTGGGGCTTGTGGGATCTTAGTTTCCTGCTCAGGGATAGAATCTGGGACCCTGCCAGTGAGAGCACCAAGTCCCAACCCCTGGGCCACCAGGGAATTCCTGAAGATATGGTTTTTAATGATTGCATAATATTCTATCTCATTAATGCATTATAACTTAAACACTTTCTTATTTGTTTAATATTTAAGCTATTTCCAAGTTTTTTTGCTATAAAAACTTGGATATTCAATCATTCATTAATTTAATCAATAAATCACACTGAGTTTACACTCAAGCCCCGTACAGGTGCAGTGGGTAGAAACTGGGAATTAAAACTAGAAAGAAAACTAGATGTGGTCTCCTACCTCATAGAGCTTACATTCCAGTGAGGAATCAGAAACTAATAAAATAAACAAGCTAAAAAAAAAAATAAATAAATAAACAAGCTAATCAAATAGAGAATTTAAAAATTAATTAAATAATTTAAAAATGCAATCATGCTCAGAAGAGCCAACATGATCTTGGTAGGAAAAAGAAGACTCAAAGTTTTTGATTTCAAGACAGTATGATACTGGCCTAAGTGTAGACATATACATCAATGAATATAGATCATATAGAATTGAGAGTCCATACATTTATGGCCAATTTATTTTTGATAAAGATTTAATGGGGAATTGTCTTTTCAGCAGATGGTGCTCAGACAACTGTATATCTACAGGCAAAGAATGAAGTTGGACCCCTTCCCACATCATATATCGAAATAAACTCACAATGAATCAAAGACTTAAATATAAGGGCTAAAACCATGAAGTTCATAGAAAACACACCACAGTAAATTTTTGTGACCCTGCATTAGGCAATGGTCTCTTAATTATATTACCAAAAGCACAAACAACAAAAGAAAAGTGGGTAAATTTAGCTTCATTAAAATGAAAAAAAATTGTGCTTCAAAGGACACTGTCAAAAAAGTGAAAAGACAACCACAGAATGGGAGAAAATATTTGTGAATCATGTCTGATAAGGGACTGACATCTAGAATACATAAAGAATTATTATAATTCAATGATAGAGATGAAAATAACTCAATTTAAAAAAATGAGCAAAGGATTTGAACAGACATTTCTCCAAAAAAGACATACAGATGGTCAGTAATCACATGAAGAGATGCTCAACATCTTTAGTCGTTCAGTCCAATTCAGTCACTCAGTGGTGTCTGATTCCCTGTGACCCCATGAATTGTAGCACGCCAGGCCTCCCTGTCCATCACCAACTCCCGGAATTTACTCAAACTCATGTCCATGGAGTCGGTGATGCCATCCAACCATCTCATCCTCTGTTGTCCCCTTCTCTTGCCCCCAATCCCTCCCAGCATCAGGGTCTTTTCCAATGAGTCAACTCTTCTCATGAGGTGGCCAAAGTATTGGAGTTTCAGCTTCAGCATCAGTCCATCCAATGAACACCCAGGACGGATCTCCTTTAGGATGGACTGGTTGGATCTCCTTGCAATCCAAGGGACTCTCAAGAGTCTTCTCCAACACCACAGTTCAAAAGCATCAATTTTTCAGCGCTCAGCTTTCTTCAGAGTCCAACTCTCACATCCATACATGACCACTGGAAAAACCATAGCCTTGACTAGACGGACCTTTGTTGGCAAAGTAATATCTCTGCTTTTTAATATGCTATCTAGGTTGGTCATAACTTTCCTTCCAAGGAGTAAGTGTCTTTTAATTTCATGGCTGCAGTCACCATCTGCAGTGATTTTGGAGCCCCCCAAAATAAAGTCTGACACTGTTTCCACTGTTTCCCCATCTATTTGCCATGAAGTGAGGGGACCAGATGCCATGATCTTAGTTTTCTGAATGTTGAGCTTTAAGCCAACTTTTTCACTCTCCTCCTTCACTTTCATCAAGAGGCTTTGTAGTTCTTCTTCACTTTCTGCCATAAGGGTGGTGTCATCTGCATATCTGAGGTTATTGATATTTCTCCCAGCAGTCTTGATTCCAGCTTGTGCTTCATCCAGCCCAGCGTTTCTCATGATGTACTCTGCATATAAGTTAAATAAGCAGGGTGACAATATACAGCCTTGACGTCATTAGGGAAATGCAATTCAAAAAACCACAAGAAGATATCACTTTATGCCCACTAGAATAGCTGAAATAAAAAAGACAGACAATAACAAGTGTTGTTGGTGAGGATGTGGAGGAATTGAAACTCATGTTGCTGATGGGAATGTAAAATGCTGTACCTGCTTTGGGAAAAGTTTTGGTGGTTCTTCAAAATGTTAAATATAGAGTTACCATGTGGCCCAGCAATTCCACTCCTAGGTATATGCCCAGGAGAACTGAAATCATATGTTCACGTGAAAACTTGTACATGAGTGTTTGTGGCAGCTTTCTTCATAGTAGCCCCAAAGTGGAAATAACCCAAATGCCCATCAACTGCTAAGTGGATGGATTCAACTATAAAAAAGAATGAAATACTGATGCATGCTATAACTTAGAAGAGCCTTGAAAACATGCTAAGTGAAAGAAGTGAAAGTGAATTCGCTCAGTCGTGTCCGGCTCTTTGCGACCCCATGGACTGTAGCCTACCAGGATCCTCAGTCCTTGGGATTTTCTAGGCAAGAATACTGGAGTGGGTTGCCATTTCCTTCTCCAGGGGATCTTCCTGACTGAGGGATCGAACCCGGGTCTCCTGCATTGCAGGCAGACTCTTTACGGTCTGAGCTACCAGGCACAAAAGGACACATATTGTATAATTCCATTTATATGGAATGTCCAGAATTGGTATTCTATAGAAAAAAAAGTAGATTAGTGGTTGCCAGGAGGTGTGGTGGGAAGAGGGTAGAGACTGCTAATGAGTCCCTTACCCAGATTTATTTTGGGGATGATGAAAGTGTTCTGGAATTAAATAGTGGGAATGGTTGTACAATATTGTGCATATACTAAAAATGACTGAATTGTAAATATTGACAGGATGGATGACTTCATAGCAGGTGAATTTTTTTTTTTTTAGATAAGGCTTCAACTTCTTTCTTTTAAAAAGTATGTATTTATTTATTTGGTTGTGCTGGGTCTTCTTTGTTGCACGAGGGCTTTCTCTAGTTGCAGTGAGTGGGGGGCTACTCTTCCTTGCAGTGCACAGGCTTCTCATTGTGGTGGCATCCCTTGTTGGGGAGCACAAACTCTAAGCCCATTGGCTTCTGGAGTTGTGGCCCTTGGGTTCAGTAGTTGCAGCTTTCTGGCTCCAGAAAGTAGACTGACACATGGACATAGTTGCCTCACAGCATGTGGGGTCTTCCTGGAGCAGGGATTGAACCCGCATCCCCTGAACTGGCAGGCAGATTCTTCACCACTGGACCACCAAGGAAGCCTAGATCTCACTTCTGAAGCAATAAAATTTATTGTAAAAATTATTTTTCAGGTAAATAACAAAATGAAGATAAATCACAGCCTGCAGACGTGGCAAAGAGGAAAGGGAAAGGTGCTCTCACATACCATGAATGGATGTATAAATTGGTAGAAGTTTTATAAAAAGCTGACTGAAATCCTTATCACAGGAGCCTGATGTGAATGAATAGTATTTTGAGTATAGTATATGTAGCTTTCACTCATTATGCACAGCTTAATTAATGCCACTCTTTTACAACCTGTGCTGTCTGGTGTATTTCTCACAGTAATTCCATTTTACAGATGAGAAAAAATAAACTCAAAAAGGCCTGCAGCAAAAAAGTTTGCTGCAGTTCACACAGCCACGAGGTGGGTCTGTAACCTAGGGTTGTGTGAGTCCAAAGTCTGCTCTTGTTTGACTATCAAGATGAATGCAGAAATATATGGAGGTTTTGCAGGGCTTTGTCATTTGCCATCCAGCAAAAGTGATATGTCGACAAAGGTTCATCTAGTCAAAGCTATGGTTTTTCCAGTAGTTGTGCATGGATGTGAGAGTTGGACCACAAAGAAAGCTGAGCGCTGAAGAATTGATACTTTTGAACTGTGATGTTGGAGAAGACTTTTGAGAGTCCTTGGACTGCAAGGAGATCAAACCAGTCCATCCTAAAGGAAATCAATCCTGAATATTCATTGGGAGGACTGATGCTGAAGCTGAAGCTCCAATGCTCTGGCCACCTGATGTGAAGAACTGACATTAGAAAAGACCCTGATGCTGGGAAAAATTGAAGGCAGGAGGAGAAGGGGATGACAGAGGATAAGATGGTTGGATGGCATCCCTGACTCTATAGACATAAGTTTTGAGCTAGCTCTGGAGTTGGTGATGGACAGGGAAGCCTGGCGTGCTGCAGTTCATGGGGTCTTAAGAGTTGGATACGACTGAATGACTGAAGTGACAGGTGGCGCTAGTGGTAAAGAACCTGTCTGCAATGCAGGAGACATAGAGATGTGGTTTGATCCCTGGGTCGGGAAGATCCCCTGGAGAAGGAAATGGCAACCCACTCTGGTATTCTTGCCTGGAGAGTCCCATGGACAGAGGAGCCTGGTGGGCTATAGTCCATGGGGTTGCAAAGAGTCAGATATGACTGAAGTGACTTAGAACAATGCATAAAAGTGATATGTGCTTTTTGTAGAACAGTCTTCTTATGCTTTTAAAAGAACAGAAGACAGAGGAGTGAAATTTCAGATCAATGATTTTTCTTGTTCATTTTTAAATTGTAGCGGTTGGCATATAGAAACATTAAATACTTGTTGAATTGTGTAATTATGGCATACTCAACATAAAAGCACGCATGCCAGTTAACATAGAGAGAAGGTAGTTGACTCATAGAATATGTACTCATTTAAAAATTATAATTAGCCATTGGGAAACTCTAAGCATGTAATTCATTTGGAAAACTATCAACTACTGACCTTTTATAAAATGCACCTGTTATACCAATTGAATGTTACCTGTATCAATTTCCAGGATACTGCTCCACATGGGGAAAAACTGGCATGGAGGTAAATTGAGGGAAAATGTTGAAATTTATAGCAATAGTGTTATAGTCTGCTTTTTCCTATTCCTGAATTTTTAAGCATCTTTTTATTTTGAAATAATTATAGAATATTGTTGCAAATATTTGTTGTGCTTTTTACTCTTCTCCTCCTTAGCTAAGGTCGGCATTCCCATCTCCTACCGTGTTTTCCTTATTGTTCTTTAACTTAAAATACACACTCTCAGACACTCACGTGGATTAATATAGCTAAGTGAAAAGGCTTGTTTAACAGTTAAATATGTAAATTCCAGAATAATTTCAGGGAAACGCAATCAGAGAATGTTCTTGTAAGTTACATATCACAAACCAGTATAAATTGGTGCTAATAAGTGAAATAAAAAGTTAATGAAAAAATTATGATTCATGAGATTCCCACATTATCAAATGAAGTGTTACAAGCTTTCTAGTTCTGATTGCTGGAGAGATGCTGAAAGCATCTTTAACTTCATTAGCCTTTAGTGAATACATTCACCAAATGTTTACTTTGTACCCATTTCATTGAGGCATTAGGAATGCAAAGAGGAATAAAGACACAGGCTTGTGGATTCCTCCAGGTGACAAAATGTGTGAGTGGGTGCTGGAGTCTGCACTGGGTTTGGGGATGAGGGTGCAGGGCGATAACTGGATATTTTGAAGGCAAGCTGAGATGTTGGGGAATTGAGAGGGAGGGAGGGCATGGAAATGTCAGAGACTTAAAGGTTTAAATTTTCTTCATTTTGAATTTTGGCAGCATCACTTTGTTACATTCTCTGTGTAGAGCGTCATGCCATGATAAAATGGTGAAAAAGGATCATGCAAACAGGCAGAGGCCATGGCTGCAGAACACAAGGAGTGTTCTTACAAGATAAGGGATATTACCACTTGAGGAGGGAGGGGCACTTTCTGGGTGTCTGGTATTTGATGCAGATCATGAAGGACTGGAAGTCATCTGAGCAGGGCAAGTGGGGAGAGAGGAAAGGAAAGGAGTTGCAGGGAGGAGGGTATTGCCTCTATGGACTCAAGAGGTGTGACAAGATGGGACGCATGAAGTAGTGATGAAAGATTTGGTTTGGTAGGAGTATGGGAGTGGAGGTGGTGTGTGAAGCCCAAATGGCAGGTGAAGGATAAAATCATGCCTTATTTATATTTATTACCTACTTCTCTGACCAGCATGGACCCTCAGTCTGAGCATGCTCTCATCAATACTGTTTGCTGGTATCCTGTCATCTGTCTAGACCAGTTCTGGCACAGAGTAGGGGCTCCATCAACATTTACAGAATGAACGATGTGTTGGAAGGATCTCCTTTTCAATTACAGAGAGAAGCTATTACACGTAGTTCTAATTTTCATTGCTATCCCATCACCTTGTTTTGTGAATGTATTGCTATGTATTTATTAGTTACACCATTGATGGATATTTGGTTTTCCTTCAGTTTGGGACTACTATAAGTAGTGCTACTATGAATATTTTCATACATTTATTTTGGTGGGCAGATGGATTTATTTCTCTTGGAGTGGAATTGCTGTATCACAGGGTATGAACATATTCAGTTTCAGAAAAAAATGCCAGTTTTCCCAAGTGTTTTCTGCAATTTATATACCTACCAGCAGTGCAAGAATTCCCGTTGCTCCACCACCCACCCCCTACTCTTGATACTGTATTTTCCACTTTACCAACCAGGTGGGTGTGTAGTGTGTGCCTTGCGGTTCAATGAGCAGTTACCTGATGACTAATGAAACTGATCACCTTTCATTCATGTATTTGCCACTTGAAGTCACCTTAAAATGTAATGCACAACTTAAACTGGTATATTTCTAATACTAGCTTTACTATCTGTTAGTCAGTATTTTAGTCCAATGGAGACAAGAGCCTCACTATCTTATCTTTCATTTCCCTTCATTTCCCGTCTTTCCTCTGCTATGCTCCTTCTACCTTCCATGTCCTTGTAGAACCTTAGTTCCAGATTATTATTAAGACACAACCACAAGACATTTAGACTTAACAGTTAATTTCATTGATTATTAAATATTGTGTCTTATTTCCCATTTCTTTTTCTAGGATTTATTTTAATTCTCACTGAATAAACATCAAGTAATTCTTCCAGAGAGTTTCTATGCAGTAAACTTTCTGAATCTATGTGTATCTGCAAATGTTTTCTACCTGTTCCCTTCCACAATATAGTTTAGCTGGGTGTTGAAATGTATGTTCAAAAATTATCTTCCTTCAGAATGTTGAAGATGTTGCCCCATTATCTTTTTTGTATCTGAAGTTGCTGGTGAGAGGTTGCTATCCATATGCTTATTCTTTTATCTATGTATTTATATATGTATGTACATTAAATTGTGCTAAAATATATACAAACATAAAATTCCCCATTTCAACCATTTTAAGTATACAGTTCAGAAGGCATCAAGTACATCCACATTTTTGTGTCTAACTCTTTTTTTTCTTTTTTAAAGTAACTGAATACTCTTCTCCAACACCCAGACTTTTGAGGATTTCCTCTATCATTGGTCTGACAGTGTATCAAGACATGGGAGCTTTTGTTCATTTGTTCTTTTAATCTTTTTTTTTTTTTTGACTACACTATGCAACTTGTGAGATCTTAATTTGCGGACCCAGGATTGAACCCATGCCCCCTGCAGTGGAAATGAGGAATCCTAATGACTGGACCACCAGAGAATTCCCTGTTCCTTTAATCTTGCTTTGCTCTTGGTGGAACATTTCAAAGGAGAAATTGGATCTTCTCTATTACCTTTCTTTATATTCTTATGCCTGCATCTTATATTTGATGGGTACTGAAATATCTGGATCTATCTTCAATGTCTTTTAAATTTTCTTTTACTCATCCCAATTCTTTGTACTTTCATGCTGTTGGTGTTTGTATGGTTGATCCCACAGTCTCCTTTTGCTCTTTTCATGTATGTAGCAGCAGTGGGTTTTAGGAATTGTGTCCATCTCTAGGTGTGGTCTTGAATACGCTGTCAATCATTGTAATCGCATCCTCCTGCAAGCGGTTAGTTCAGGAACCAGGATGAGGCCTCAGCAAGGCATTCTCTTGGCAACATCCTCTTGATGCTGTCTGTGTTCATCAGTGCCCCAGTGTCCGTCCCCTGCTTCATGCATGATGTTTGTGACTTCCTTCTTCAGTCCTACTCTGATTGGCTTTCCTCTTTCAGGGATGCCTTAATGTGGCCGGTCCACTGATACACCCCTTCTTCTGCTTCCCATTGTAATTAGGGATTCACCTATTCTTTTTAACTCTTCTGGGGATTTAAGTGGAAGCAAGAGGCTGCAGTGTGCATGCAAACAGCCAACATCATCCAAAACCTTTATCAATTTTTAAACAGAAAGGTTTTTTCTTCATTCATAGTATGAATGCATTTCCTTTTTAATTTCCCTAGCTTCGTTAAGCCTAGTTGTATTTTGGGGTGATGCCCACTGTTAGGGAAAGGATATGTGTTGCCAGCTCTGCATGTCCATCATAAATGGAATGAGAGCTTGCCTGCCACCCTGGAGAGCTGAGTCCTGCTTGGAGCTCAGCTCAGGTTCACACCAGGAAGTCCCTGCCTCCGGCAGATGCTTTACTGAGCAAAGGGTATGTTGTGTTATTACATAACAAAGTTATGTAATTTTAAAAAATTTACCAAAGCAATGAATGCTTACCAACTTTGGAAAATGCGGAAAATACAGTTTAAGGATTTTCAGGATGAGTTGATGTTACACTTAAAAGCCCAATAAGTATATTTAAAATATATATTTAAAAAATAGTCAAAAACCAAATCCCCTTTAATCCCACCACTCAAAGAAGATAACTGGGCAGCAGGTGGTTGAGGTCAAGAGTCAGGGTCTGATTCATGAGGTGGCCTGGGTTCAAATCTTGACTCCTCCTGTGATCCTGTTAGCTCAGCATTTCACCTTTCTAAGGACTGAATGTGGCTTCTTCCAAGTGTGACTTCTGACCAGATACCCGCAACAGGCACCTTACCGACCACTGAGTCAGAAACTCTGGGGTGGAGAGGGCCTAGCACCCTGAGCTCAACAAGGCCTTCTGGTGCTTCTGATGTGTGCTCAAGTTTAAGAATCATTACTCTAAGCATGGTTTCCTTCATGTGCCCTTTAAAGTGAAAGTGAAGTTGCCCAGTCGTGTCAGACTTTTTGCAACCCCATGGACTGTAGCCTACCACTCTCCTCTGTCCACGGGATTTTCCAGGCAAGAGTACTGGAGTGGGGTGCCATTTCCTTCTCCAGAGGATCTTCCCAACCCAGGGATTGAACCTGAGTCTCCCGCATTGTAGGTAGACGCTTTACCATCTGAGCCACCAGGGAAGTCCTCATGTGCCTTTTAGCTATTAATGATTTGTAACTGTGTAAGTAATATGTGGGTACATTCTTGTTGAAAAACATAATGTCACATAGAATGAAAAAGCAGAAGTCCCTCTTCATTACCATCAGGTATCGAATTCCTCTCCAGTGGTCACTGCGGCAACCAGTTTGCTGCCTGTTCTTGTAGATTTTCTTTCCCCCCTGTGGATATACTTGCATCTTTGCAGACATATATGTCACTAGGAATAAGTAGTTTTGTGGGTTTTCTTTTTTTGCTTTTAACTTAAATGGTATCATAGTATTCATACTTTCCCAAAGTTAGCTTTATTATTATTATTTATTTGCTTGCCTTGAAAAAAATTTCAAAAACAGAGCCATGTTGTTTTTTTTTTAATTACTGCTTGATCAACCATGATTAAATTTCTTTTTGATATAATCACACAGTAAAAATCTTTGCATGTACCCCCTCTTAAAATGTGTAAGAATCTCCACAAGTACTTTCTCACAGGAGAGGTTTTGGGTAAAAAGGGAAAAATGCATATATAAATTTTTGAGCCATTCTCTGAAATGCTTGTATCAGCTGTGGTTCCACCAATAGTAAATACTGTTTCATCTCATCTCCACCAACACTGATGTGGCTGAATTTTTCAGTTCTTTTTTTTCCAATTTTCAGTTTCTCATTGTGCTTTAACTACATAGGTTTCAGTGCTGATGAAATTACATAGGTTTGGTCACTGCTCATAATGGTCAGCACCATGTCACATAGTGATTGCTTAATAAATGTTAGCTTTTAACGATTAACATTTTGGTATAATCCTTCCTATTTTTTTATATGTAGCTTTTGAAAGACCTAGTTATTATCATACTATAGATACAGTTTGAAAAATTGACTGCACTGCATTCCTTTCTATTAACTTATTTATTTTTAAAAATATTTAAATATTTATTTATTTGGCTATGTCGGGTCTTATTTGCAGCACATGGGCTTCTCTCCAGTTGTGGCTTGTACGGTACAGGGTTAGTTGCCCCACAGCATGTGGGAGCTTAGTTCTCTGACCAGTGATTGAAACCATGTCCCCTGAAGATTTTAAGAAGGCAGGTTCTTAACCACTAGACCACCAGGGAAGTCCCTATTGCATTCTTTCCTCAGTATTTATATAGTCTTCATAAACATGTGATGATGACATAGCTCCTCTGACAGCGTCACCGCACTGACGCTCATCTCCTGAGGAGCACTTTGTGTCTTTGTTGTTTTTGTAACAATTAATAGTTGACAGGGCTTCCCAGGAGGCTCAGTGGGAAAGAATCCACTTGCCAATGCAGGAGACGCAGTTTCATTTTTTTTTTTAATTTAAAAAATTTTTTTTCATTTATTTTTATTAGTTGGAAGCTAATTACTTTACAATATTGTAGTGGTTTTTCCCATACATTGACATGAATCAGCCATGGATTTACATGTATTCCCCATCCTGATCCCCCCTCCCACCTCCCTTCCCATCCCATCCCTCTGGGTCTTCCCAGTGCACAGGCCCTGAGCACTTGTCTCATGCATCCAAGCTGGGCTGGTGATCTGTTTCACCCTTGACAGTATACTTGTCTCAATGCTGTTCTCTCAGAACATCCCACCCTCGCGTTCTCCCACAGAGTCCAAAAGTTTGTTCTGTACATCTGTGTCTCTTTTTCTGTTTTGCATATAGGGTTATTGTTACCATCTTTTTAAATTCCATATATATGTGTTAGTATACTGTATTGGTTTTCATCTTTTTGGCTTACTTCACTCTATATAATGGGCTCCAGTTTCATCCATCTCATTATAACTGATTCAAATGAATTCTTTTTAAAGGCTGAGTAATATTCCATGGTGTATATGTACCACAGCTTCCTTATCCATTCGTCTGCTGATGGGCATCTAGGTTGCTTCCATGTCCTGGCTATTATAAACAGTGCAGCGATGAACATTGGGGTGCACATGTCTCTTTCAGATCTGGTTTCCTCGGTGTGTATGCCCAGCAGTGGGATTGCTGGGTCATATGACAGTTCTATTTCCAGTGTTTTAAGGAATCTCCACACTGTTCTCCATAGCGGCTGTACTAGTTTGCATTCCCACCAACAGTGTAAGAGGGTTCCCTTTTCTCCACACCCTCTCCAGCATTTATTGCTTATAGACTTTTGGATAGCAGCCATCCTGACTGGCGTGTAATGGTACCTCGTTGTGGTTTTGATTTGCATTTCTCTGATGATGAGTGATGTTGAGCATCTTTTCATGTGTTTGTTAGCCATCTGTATGTCTTCTTTGGAGAAATGTCTGTTTAGTTCTTTGACCCATTTTTTGATGAGGTGCAGCTTCAATCCCTGCATTGGGAAGATCTCCTGGAGGAGGAAATGGCAACCCACTCCAGTATTCTTGCCTGGAGAATCCCATGGACAGAGGAGCCTGGTGGGCTATAGTCCATGGGGTTGAAAAGTGTTGGACACAACTGAACAAGAAAACAACACAACTAAACAACAAAAGGATCTTTATGCATAATGGTTATGCATAATGGATCATTAAGATCCATTCCTTATATTAAAATTTCAGAAATGAAATTTCTGGAACAAAAGAACAGTTTTGAGCCTCTTTATATATGTAGAAAAAACATTTTCTGTGTGGTTATATAAATTAAAAATATTCTTATTACGAGTAATGCATTTATTCTTATTGCACTTATTACACACACACGTGAATATCCAAAGTCCTAATGGTGTGAAATCAAAATACGAGGGCACTTCTCTCCCTCAGCATACTCCTGGTGGCATACCAAGTATATATCTTGTTAGATATCCTTTATCTGTATAAACACACACACACAGAAATGTGGATATGTGTTTGATTAGGCAGAGAAAACTTGAGAAAAAAGAATGCTTTTCTTCAGATTATAATTATTATTTTGAATAAAAGACAATATTGCCCCCCCCCCCTTTTTTTAGCTTTTGCCGATGTCTTTTATTGTGATTTACATTGGGAAGATCCCCTGGAGAAGGCAAAGGTCACCCACTCCAGTATTCTGGCCTGGAGAATTCCATTGACTGTATAGTTTATGGGGTTGTGAAGAGTCGGACATGGCTGAGCAACTTTCACATTTCACTTTCATGCTTCTATTTCTCAGGTTCATGGAATTTCAAGCTAAACTTTATCTTTCTTTAAATATGATCCATTGCAGATGGATCTTCAAGGTGAAAACTCAGATCTGGTCTGAAGAACAAGCACTAAGCGCTCAGGACACAACCTAGAGCCTGCTGAAGGCCCAAGAAGGGGCCTTTGAAAGTCTGGATGTTTCTCCATGCCCTGAGAGCGGGCACATAATTACTTTCCTCTCCCTGAAGAGAGAGGTTGGAAGAAAAGTCATGACCAACCTAGACAGCATATTAAAAAGCAGAGACATTACTTCGCCAACAAAGGTCCGTCTAGTCAAGGCTATGGTTTTTCCGGTGGTCATGTATGGATGTGAGAGCTGGACCATAAAGAAAGCTGAACACTGAAGAATTGATTCTTTTGAACTGTGGTGTTGGAGAAGACTCTTGAGAGTCCCTTGGAGAGCAAAGAAATACAACCAGTCCATCCTAAATTAAATCGGTCCTGAATATTCATTGGAAGGACTGATGCTGAAGCTGAAACTCCAGTACTTTGGCCATCTGATGTGAAGAACAGACTCATTTGAAAAGACCCTGATGCTGGGAATAATTGAAGGTGGGAGGAGAAGGGGACAACAGAAGATGAGATGATTGGATGGCATCACCAACTCAATGGACATGAGTTTGAGTAAGCTCTGGGAGTTGGTGATGGATGGGGAAACCCCGTGTACTGCAGTCCATGGAGTCACAAAGAGTTGGACATGACTGTGCCACTGAACTGAACTGAACTGCAGAGTGAGGGGCGAGTTAGTAGCTCAAGTTTTGCTTGCCAGTTTGTGAAGCCCACTGACACTAACTAACCATGCAAGAGGCCCTATCCCTCAGGTTCTGGAGGGTCCAAGCAGCTGGCAAGAGTGAAATGGGGGGCCTGGGAGTTATTGGTTCAAGGTGGCAGGTTTCAGTGAGCACTGTAAACCTTCCCTGGCATCCCGGCCCTCCTGTGAGTCCTGAGCTCCTGGCAGTTTTTGGTTGTTCTAGGACCTGAGTCTCTCTGTCTGTAAATTCCTGCATCCCATGGGGAACTTTTAAGGGCTTCCTTGATGGCTCAGATGGTAAAGAATCCACCTGCAATGCAGGAGACCCTGGGTCAGGAAGATCCCCTGGAGAATGGAATGGCTATCCACTCCAGTATTCTTGCCTGGCGAATTCCATGGATGGAGGGGCCTGGCGGGCTACAGTCCATGGGGTTGCAAAGAGTTGGGCACGACTGAGCAACTAACACACACACATTGGGGGAACTTTTACAGTTCTGGCTCCAGCAACATGTCCCTGACCCCCAGTCTCCTTCACTTCCTAAAACACCTGGTGGGGCAGGGAAAAATGCACCTACTAAGACAGTTCTGATGTCACCCTCATCCTCAGGCACTCATGGCCGGGGCTGTGTCTCCAGATAGATTTCTGAGATGGCAGTCCCAGTTCTTGGGGTGAGGCGAGAGCCATCAGAGTCGGTGGAGGGTGACAGATCTGTGGCTAATCTTTTCCCAATTTTTTTTTTTTTTTTGGCATCCTGCCCTTTCTGTTCATCTGTAGCTGGTTCAGGCACACAGTTGCTGAGAAACGTCTTTATCAAGACCCTCTTTTACAAAATGATGACTTGTCTTAGTGCTATTGGCGGTTATAGCTCTTTTCTTCTGTATTGAAGGAACATTTCCCCTTATTTTCCTCCTGCTCTGGATGAATTGAGTTTTCTTTCAGACTCTTTATAAGTTGCAGTTGTTTTTCTGATGGCTCCGGATTCTTGCCTACACACCCCATTATTTCTTTGAATTCTTTAAACAATTTTTCTTTGAATTCTTGAACAAGCCGGCTCAGTTTATTCTATCAGTGACACTCACTTCTGTTACAGGAACTCTGTCTCCAACCCCAGATGTTTTTGCTTTTAACGCTTCTCATCCAGAAAGCTGATTTTATTCTGTGCCCTTGAATTATTATTTTTAATAATAGTGTTGTTTGCCTGTATTCCTCTATTTCCTGAAGAAAGTCTTCAAACACGATTGGAAATTCTTTATTTTAATATCATGAACTTGGGTTTTCACAGAGTCCGGTTACCAATGTTATGCCATCAGTTTCCCAAGATTTGGGATGTTTGGATGCCCTACCTGGGGGCTATTACCAGACTTACTGCAGAAAGCAGGAGAAGCCAAAAGCCGCAAAGTTCTTCTGAGACCCTCAAGGTTAGCTGAAATATGAAAAAAAAAAAAAAATAAAACACAGTGAAACATATGCCATTTTTAACTAAATATAAACTGTAGTTGAACCCTCAGCCACATTTATGAAGATACCCTTAGGAACCTGGCCTGAAGTGTACAGATGATAATATTACTGGTATCTTAAGCCATGCGTATGCCAGGAGTTATGTGAAATATTTTACAGGTGAGTTTTATACTCACAGCAGGTCCAGGAGACATGTTGTCACCACTGTTCTCATTTAAGGAAAGTAAGGCTCTGGGTGTGCACTTCCGTGCCTGCTCAGTCACTCAGTTGTGTCTGACTCTTTGCGACCCCATGAACTGTAGCACTCCAGGCTCCTCTGTCCATGGGATTTTCCAGGCAAGGATACTGGAGTGGGGTGCCATGCCCTCCTCCAGGGGATCTTCCTGATCCAGGGATCGAACCTGCGACTCTTATGCCTCCTGCATTGGCAGGCAGATTCTTTACTACTGTGTCACCTAGGAAGCCCATGGCTCTGGGAGAAGTAACTAAAAAGCAAACAAACTAAGGTTGCAAGTATTAAATGGAAAAACCAAGATTTGAGCTTACATAGCCTTCGTACAACGTTGATCAGATAAAGGTTGGAAGGTTAAATCAGTATTTATGCAGACAAATCTCAGACTTGAGTGGACATCAGAATCCCTGGAGAGCTTGCAGGAATTTCTAACAGGTTCTCAGATGCTGCTGCTGCCCAGGGGACCACACTTTGAGACTCACTGCCTCATATCCACAGTACATTTGAACATCGCTTCATGGGCTCTCCTTCGATTTCCCAACAATTTGTCTTTCATCCTGGTTCTGACACGTTTCTTTTGCTGCCCCATGATGTAGCTGTCAAAGAATGACCAGTAAACTGTGAGGTCTTTGAAGGCATGATGCCTGTTCAAGTTCTTTCTATGTGAGCCTCCTAACAGGTGCAGATAAGTGTTCATTAACACTTACGTGAATGGTGTAGGGTCTTTTTACACATAGTTAATAAACAATGGGCTTCCCAGATGGTGTTAGTGGTAAAGAGCCTGCCTGCCAATGCAGGAGATGTAAGAGATGCAGGTTCGATCCCTGGGTCAGGAAGATCCCCTGGAGAAGGGCATAGCAATTCACTTCAGTATTCTTGCCTGGAGCGTCCCATGGACAGAGGAGCCCAGCAAGCTACAGTGCATAGGGTTGCACAGTCGGACATGACTGAAGTGACTTAGCACACATGCCGTAAACAAATGCTTATATTCAGTTCAGTTCAGTTTAGTTCAGTTTAGTCACTCAGTTGTGTCCGACTCTTTGGGACCCCATGAGCTGCAGCATGCCAGGCCTCCCTGTCCAACACCAACTCCCGGAGCCTACCCAAACTCATGTCCACTGAGTTGGTGATGCCATCCAATCATCTCATCCTCTGTCGTCCCCTTCTCCTCCTGCCCTCAATCTTTCTCAGCATCAGGGTCTTTTCTAATAAGTCAGTTGTTTACATCAGGTGGCCAAAGTATTGGCGTTTCAGCTTCAACACCAGACCTTCCAATGAACACCCAGGACTGATCTCCTTTAGGATGGACTGGTTGGATCGCCTTGCAGTCCAAGGGACTCTCAAGAGTCTTCTCCAATACCACAGTTCAAAAGCATCAATTCTTTGGCACTCAGCCTTCTTTATAGTCCAACTCTCACATCCATACACGACTACTGGAAAAACCGTAGCCTTGACTAGATGGACCTTTGTTGGCAAAGTAATATCTCTGCTTTTTAATATGCTGTCTAGGTTGGTCATAACTTTCCTTCCAAGGAGTGAGTGTCTTTTAGTTTCATGGCTGCAATCACCATCTGCAATGATTTTGGAGCCCCCCAAAATAAAGTTTCTCACTGTTTCCACTGTTTCCCCATCTATTTGCCATGAAGTGAGGGGACCAGATGCCATGATCTTAGTTTTCTGAATGTTGAGCTTTAAGCCAACTTTTTCACTCTCTTCTTGCACTTTCATCAAGAGGCTCTTTAGTTCTTCTTCACTTTCTGCCATAAGGGTGGTGTCATCTGCATATCTGAGGTTACTGACATTTCTCCCGGCAATCTTGATTCCAGCTTGTGCTTCATCCAGCCCAGCGTTTCTCATGACATACTCTGCATATAAGTTAAATAAGCAGGGTGACAATATACAGCCTTGATGTACTCCTTTTCCTATTTGGAACCAGTCTGTTGTTCCATGTCCAGTTCTAACTGTTAGTTCTTGACCTGCATATAGGTTTCTCAAGAGGCAGGTCAGGTGGTCTGGTATTCCCATCTCTTTAAGAATTTAAATTCTCTTTGAGAATTTTCCACAGTCTGTTGTGATCCACACAGTCAAAGGCTTTGGCGTAGTCAATGAAACAGAGGTAGATGTTTTTCTGGAACTCTCTTGCTTTTTTGATATCCAACAGATGTTGGCAGTTTGATCTCTGGTTCCTCTGCCTTTTCTAAATCCAGCTTGAACATCTGGAAATTCACGGTTCACATATTGTTGAAGCCTGGCTTGGAGAATTTTGAGCATTACTTTACTAGCATGTGAGGTGAGTGCAATTGTGCAGTAGTTAGAGCATTCTTTGGCATTGCCTTTCTTTGGGATTGGAGTGAAAACTGACCTTTTCCAGTTCTGTGGCCACTGCTGAGTTTTCCAAATTTGCCGGCATATTGAGTGCAGCACTTGCACAGCATCATCTTTTAGGATTTGAAATAGCTCAAGTGGAATTCCATCACCTCCACTTGCTTTGTTTGTAGTGATGCTTCCTAAGGCCCACTTGACTTCACACTCCAGGGTGTCTGGCTCTAGGTGAGTGATCACACCATAGTGATTATCTGGATCATTATGATCTTTTTTGTATGGTTCTTCCGTGTGTTCTTGCCACTTCTTAATATCTTCTGCTTCTGTTAGGTTCATACCATTTCTATCCTTTATTGTGTGCATCTTTGCATGAGATGTTCCCATGGTATCTCAAATTTTCTTGAGGCGATCTCTAGTCTTTTCCACTCTATTGTTTTCCTCTATTTCTTTGCATTGATTACTGAGAAAGGCTTTTTTAAATCTCTCCTTGCTATTCTTTAGAACTCTTCATTCAAATGGGTACACATTTCCTTTTCTCCTTTGCTTTTTACTTCTCTTCTTTTCTCAGCTATTTGTAAGGCCTCCTCAGGCAACCATTTTGCCTTTTAGCATTTCTTTTTCTTGGGAATCGTCTTGATCACTGCCTCCTGTACAATGTCACGAACCTTCGTCCATAGTTCTTCAGACACTCTATCAGATCTAATCCCTTGAATCTATTTGTCGCTTCCAATGTAAAACCATCCGGGATTTGATTTAGGTCATACCTGAATGGTCCAGTGGTTTTCCGTACTTTCTTCAGTTTAAGTCTGAATTTTGCAGTAAGGAGTTCATGCAACATGGATGACATTCCCCTTTAGGGGCCATGCTTGAAAATAATAAGCCTGGGCTTACCATCATTCCAAATGAAATTGGAACGAGTCCTCTAATAGGCACTGAAGCTAGAAGTCAGCAGGGTGAGTTATTCATAAATTCTTCTAACCTCTGGAAGTAAAGGTATGGGGACTGAGGAACAGTTACTATTAACTGGACAGAAGAGCCTGGTGGGCTACAGTCCACAGGGTCGCAAGAGTTGTACATGACTTAGTGACTAAACCACCACCATCACAGCTCTCAGAAGCTGCTCTGGTCCAGACCGTTCCGCCAAAACCCCCAGGACTGTGACTTGTTGGCCTGACTGGGATCACACACACATCTTTGACCAACTCTGAGGCTGGAGTTCAAAGACACCCATCATAGAAGTAGCATACCTGAGAGGTGTGGCTGGTTTCATGGATCGCTTCACTCACTATTGCATCGTCAGAACAAGGTAGCTGTCTAAAGGATCTGGGAGGGCTGCTTAAGATCCTTTGTCATCTGAGACACCAGATGACCTTAATAACTTTTTGGTCTATCTGCATCATGGCTTGAAGATCCAGTTTTATTAAGCATGGTCTGTTTCTTTTGGTGGAAAATATTTTAAATTTTCCCTCATTTTGTAACTGTCTGAGTAATAAACGAGCATGTTCTTGCTATGTAAAATGTCTATAAATAACATAGAAGGATTCAGAGCTAATACTCCTTCTGAACCATTCCTCCTTCCCACTGCCCTTCCCAGCAGTACCTGCACCGTCTTCGTCTCCTCTCTGTGCCTGAGGTCTCCAAAGGTGGACCCAGTGAACCAAGCATCTTCATGTTCATATGCTTATGTGGTCCAGTCTCCTTTAGCAAGTTTCCCTTATTCTCCTCAACCACTTTTTTCCTCTGTCCCCTACTAGCCATACTGAGATCATTTGAGATTTTAGTTTCCTGTCAGTATAAAAGAAAATTTAGAGTTATGCATCAGTAATTGGTTAGGCATAAAGTGTACCTGTATATTTTGTTGATTCTTTTCTTATCATTGTTTCTTGCAGCCCACATCCTTCTCTTTTTTGTAGTCCTTGTTTTCCTGAAATAATTCTTTCAGAGAACGTCTGTGGGTGGTTAACTTTCTGAGTCTTTGCTTTGCCCTCCTATTTGAATGCTAGTTTGGGTGGATATAAGATTCTTGGCTTAGTACCCTTCTTCATCCTTTTCATGTTATTTGTTTTCATATATTTGGTGCTGAAAGAGAACTTTCCCTCTACTTTTTTCTTTTATTTTCCTGGAATTCCTATGAGACTAATGTGGAAACTTCCGCATCTAAATTTCATGACTTTACACTGTATTTTACGTTTCAGTCTCTTTGTTGGTAGGAGGTTGTCTTCAGTTCTGGGAGGTTTTCTGGGCTCCATTGTCCAGGCTTGCATAACTCTTCAGTTTTGTACATCTCTGGAGCCCATTGATTGAATTTTCTATGTAGTAAAAACCAGGTAGACACATGATGGAGAAAATCGAACTTTCATACCCTGTGGTTACCGAAATTTATACAAAAATGCCTTCAGTTCAGTTCAGTCACTCAGTCGTGTCCGACTCTTTGGGACCCCATGAACTGCAGCACGCCAGGCCTCCCTGTCCATCACCAACTCCCGGAGTCCACCCAAACCCGTATCCATTGAGTCGGTGATGCCATCCAACCATCTCATCGTCTGTCGTCCCCTTCTCCTCCTGCCCTCAATCTTTCTCAGCATCAGGGTCTTTTCTAATGAGTCAGCTCTTTGCATCAGGTGGCCAGAGTATTGGAATTTCAACTTCAACATCAGTCCTTCCAATGAACACCCAGGACTGATCTCCTTTAGGATGGACTGGTTGGATCTCCTTGCAGTTCAAGGGACTCTCCAATACCACAGTTCAAAAGCATCAATTCTTCTGTGCTCAGCTTTCTTTATAGTCCAACTCTCACATCCATACATGACTACTGGAAAAACCATAGCCTTGACTAGATGGACCTTTGTTGACAATGTAATGTCTCTGCTTTTTAATATGCTGTCTAGGTTGGTCATAACTTTCCTTCCAAGGAGTAAGTGTCTTTTAATTTCATGGCTGCAATCATCATCTGCAGTGATTTTGGAGCCCAAAAATGCCTTGAAATATACCAAAGAAAAGTATGAGATTTACATAATAAAGACTACAAACTCTTATTAAAGGCAATAAATAATACCTGAATTTGAGACAACTCTCATGTTTGTGGATAAAAAGCTTAATAATAAATGTAAATTCTTTTCAAGGTAGCATATGAAATTTCAATGGAATTTAAATTGTTTTTGAGGTGTGGGAGAACTTCACTAAATGATCTTAAAGTTCTTAAGGAAAAATATGCACCAGAGACTCAGAAATTGACCAATGACATATAAGAGAGTTCAGATAAAGGTCCATACAGAAATAGGACTTTAATATACCACAAAGTTGACACATTAATCCAACAAGACATGAATGAATGATTAAATCAGTGATATTCATATAAGTTCTTACTTAAGTACTTGTATAAGCTTTACAAATAGCTGAGAAGAGAAGAGAAAGGCTAAGAAGAAAGGGAAAGATATACCCAACTGAATGCAGAGTTTCAGAGAATAGCAAGAAGAGATAAGAACACATTCTTAGGTGAACAATGCAAAGAAATAGAGGAAAAAAAATAGAATGGGAAAGACTAGAGATCTCTTCAAGAAATTTGAGATACCAAGGGAACATTTCATGCAAAGATGGGCACAATAAAGGACAGGAATGGCATGGACCTATCAGAAGCAGAAGATATTAAGAAGTGGCAAGAATACACAGAAGAACTGTACGCAAAAGCTCTTAATGACCTGAGTAATCATAATGGTGTGGTCACTAACCTAGAGCCAGACATCCTGGAGTGTGAAGTCAAGTGGACCTTAGGAAACTTTGCTACAAAAAAGCTAGTGGAGGTGATGGAATTCCTGCAGAGCTATTTTAAATTCTGAAAGATGATGCTGTTAGGATCAAGTGCTACACTCAATATGCCAGCAAATTTGGAAAACTCAGCAATGGCCACAGGACTGGAAAAGGCCAGCTTTCATTCTAATTCCCAAGAAAGGCAGTGCCGAAGAATATTCAAACTACTGCACAATTTCACTCATTTCACATTCTAGCAAGGTAATGCTCAAAATCCTTCAAGCTAGGCTTTTACAGTAAATGAACCAAGAACTTCCAGATGTACAAGCTGGATTTAGAAGAGGCAGAGGAGCTAGAGATCAAATCATCAACATCTGTTGGGTCATAGAGAAAGCAAAGGAATTCCAGAAAAACCTCTACTTCTGCTTTATTGACTATGATAAAGCCTGTGACTGTGTGAAGTGAGTGAAAGTGGAAGTGGTTCAGTCATGTCTGACTCTTTGAGACCCCACGGACTGTAGTCCATGGAATTCTCCAGGCCAGAATACTGGAGTAGTCAGCCTTTCCCTTCTCCAGGGGATCTTCCCAACCCAGGGATTGAACCCAGGTCTCCCGCATTGCAGGCAGATTCTTTACCAGCTGAGCCACCAGGGAAGCCCAAGAATACTGGAGTGAGTAGCCTGTCCCTTCTCCTGTGGATCTTTCCAACCCAGGAATTGAACTGGAGTCTCCTGCTTTGCAGGTAGATTCTTTACCAACTGAGTCATCCTGTGTGGATCACAACAAACTGTGGAAAATTATTAAAGAGATGGGAATATTAGAGCACCTTACCTGTCCCCTGAGAAACTTGTATGCAGGTCAAGAAGCAGAGTTAGAACTGGACATGGATCAACTGGCTGGTTCAAAATCGGGAAAGGTGTACATAAGGCTGTATATTGTCACCCTGCTTATTTAACTTATATGTAGGGTGAAAAGTGAGAGTTAGTCCCTCAGTTGTGTCCCAGTCTTTGCAACCCCATGGACTATAGCCTGCCAGGCTCCTCTGTCCATGGAATTCTCCAGGCAAGAATCCCAGAGTATGTAGCCATTCACTTCTCTGGGGGATCTTTCTCACCCAGAGATTGAACCTGGGTCTCCTGCATTGCAGGTGGATTCTTTACCATCTGAGTCACCAGGGAAGCCCCAGAGTCAGTTATGTGAAATGCTGGGCTGGATAGCTCACAAGCTGAAATCAAGATTGCCGGGAGAAATATCAACAATCTCAGATATGCAGATGATGCCACTCTAATGGCAAAAAGCAAAGAAGAAATCAAGAGCCTCTTGATGAGGGTGAAAGAGGAGAGTGAAAAAGCTGGCTTGAAACTCAACTTTCTACAAACTAAGATCATGGCATCTAGTCCCATCACTTCATGGCAAACAGATAGGGAAAAAGTGGGAACAGTGGAAGATTTTATTCTCTTGGGCTCCTAAATCACTGTGGATGGTGACTGCAGAGATGAAATTAAAAGATGCTTTCTCCTTGGAAGAAAAGCTATGACAAACCTAGACAGCATATTCAAAAGCAGAGACATCACTTTTCTAATCAAGGTCTGTATAGTCAAAGCTATTGTTTTTCTGGTAATCATTTATTATGGATGTGACTGTTGACCCATAAAGCAGGCTGATGGCTGAAGAATTGATGCTTTCAAACTGCAATGCTGGAGAAGACTCTTGAGAGCCCTTTGGACAGAAAGGAAATCAAACCAGTCAATCCCAAAGGAAATCAACTGTGGATAATCATTGGGAGGACTGCTGCTAAAGCTGAAGCTCCAATACTTTGGCTACCTGATGCAAAGAGCCAACTCATTGGAAAAGACCTGATGCTGGGAAAGATTGAGGGCAGGAGGAGAAGTGGACAACAGAGGATGAGATGATTGGATGCCATCACTGACTCAATGGACATGCGTTTGAGGAAAACTCTCAGTGATAGTGAAAGACAGGGCAGCCTGGCGTGCTGTAGTCCATGGGTTTGCAAAGATATGGACATGACTTAGCAACTGAACAACAATAACTCATATAAGTAGTAGTCTATTTGGAGGCTTGCATTATAATTCATGCCATAGCCTATATAGACAAATAAATCCAAAATAGATTAAAAAGGTAAATGAAAACTATTAAATAAAGTGAAAGCATATATAACTAATAAATATTCTTAAAATTTGGAAGAGTATTATGAGAATCTGTGGACACAAGACCTTCTCATGCAAGATAGGGCATTCCAAAGCCACACCAGAAAGGATAGATGTGTAATCACAGTAATGATTACCATATTACTATGGTAACAAATTCTTTTAGGTAAAATGTAGAAACTGACCATCAAAAGAAAATGATTGAATGGGAGATTAACATCACATTAATCTAGAAGAAAAAGATGGAGAACCTAATAGAAAACTGGACCAAAGATATGAACAGTCAGTTAACAGAAAAAGAAGTGCAAATAGAAGAAAAAAAAAAAAGTGCAAATAGCCAATAAACAAATGAGAAAACTACACAATCTGATTAGATGACAGGGAGATTCACATGAAAACAACAACAAAAAAGAAATACTTTTGCCCACGAGAGGCAAAGTTTCAAAAGATTGATGTTGTCCAGTGTTACAAAGGGTAGAGAAGTAAACTTGCTTAGACATTGGTGGGGACAGGACAAATTGCTACAGACCCTCGGGAGGGTAATTCAACTTGTCAGTGTTGGTGGTGATGTTCACGCAGGGCTGCGAATGCGGCAGTATTGGTCATCCTATATAATTCCCTGAAGTCGGACATGGTCTTCATATAACTGTGAGAGCAGTGGAGGTACTGGCAATACCTGTGAAGGTTGTGGTGGTGGTGATAACATAACTCTGAGAAGTTAGTCTACACGTTACTCTGCACATTCGTCAAAGAATTCACATAGCTTTGCGTTAGTGTTGGTGGTGGTATTCACAAGAATCTGTGATGTTGGTTGTGGTCATATTCATATAACTCTGCAGAGTTGGTGGCTGTGGTATTCATGTGACTCTGCAAGGATCTAAGTGGTAGTGTTCATCTTACCTCTGCCGTGTTGAGCATGTTATCAATTATTCTGTGGAGTGGGTGCAGATGGTCTTCATTTAATTCTGCTGTGGTGGATATGATATTCACATATCTGCAGTGATGCTGACAGCATTGAAATGATGTTGGATGTTGTTTTTGGTGGTAACACAACCTGTGGTGTTGGTTGTGGTAATCACATAACTCAGTGGTTGTGTGAGCGATAGTCTCACCACTGGCTGTCTATTCTCATAGCTGTGATGTTGGTCATGGTATTCACACCGCCCTATCATGGTGGTGGTGTTTGCATACACATAATGTGCCACGTGACAGGTGCATTCACATGACTTTATGATGTTGCTGATGTTATTTCCATGGCCCTTTGAGGTTGGCCAGGTTGGCATTTCACATATCATCATCGTCGGGGTAGAGGTAGTAGATGATCCGGCCATCCAAGATGGCTGTTTTCTTGCTCTCTGTACATCCCCTGCTTGACCAGTACCAGCTATACCTACACCCTACTGACATGACTGACCTTCCCACATCCTTGCCTCCAGCCCCAGCCAGTGATCATTCTAAGCTTTGGTTTAGAGCATCTCCACCATGATACCTCATCAAATGGGCCATTGCGGACATGCTCCCCTGCTGGTTTTCCCTGGTAACTGATAGCCAACCTGATGTCAGTTCCCCCTATAACTGGTAACCTCCCTCTCCCCCTAGGAGCGAAGACTACTGCCCTGTTCTGCCCGCTGTCTGCTGCATATGGTGGGTTGTTGCTCCAGGACCTTGCTTCAGACATGTGAGATTCCCCCATCCATTAAGCCATTGATGTCTCTGTTGCTGACACCAGCTCTTTCTTGGGTCTTGAAGCGGGGCAAGTGTAGGGCTTGCAGGCCTGTAGGGTTCAGCCCAACAGGCGATATTCAAATAAAAGTGTGGCAGAGGTCTTGTATTCACATGACCCCGCATTGCTGGGGAAGGTTGTGTTCATAGACACTGCATTTCATCACAGTATTCATAATCCTAAGATGTTATTTTGTCATGGTGTTGGCATAAGTATGTGGCATTGATATTGTTATTCACAGATCTTGTGAGGATGGTGATGGTATAATTCAGATAACACCAGGACTTGGGCATGGAATTGACACAGCTCTACAGTGATGGCCATGCTGGCATTAACACGGCACTGTGAGGCAGTGATATTCCCATAACTGAGAGAGCATTCACAGAATTCACATTTTGCTATGGTGGTGTTGATGGTATCATATAATTCTGCAGTGTTATAAAATGGTCTTCAATAGCTCTGTGATGGTGGGCATAGTAACTAGCTGACCTGCAGTGGTCATGTCATATTCACACATCTGCAGGGGTGGGCATGGAGGTTTCCATAACTGCAGTGGTGGTGGTGATGGTCATCACACATCTCAGAGTTATTGACACAACTTAGCCACTTTGATTGAAGTAATTACTTCACTTTGTAATGTTGCTGGTGATGGTGTTCACATACCTCTGGGATGTGGTTGTGATGTTTACGTAACTGTGACAGTGCTGGACTTGACAATCCTGTAACTCAGCAAAGTGGGTTGTGGTCTCCACATATCTTAGTGACAGTGCTCACCATATAACCCTGCTGTGGTGATGGTGGCATCCACACAAATCTATAATTGCGATAGTGGTAGTCATATAATCATGCACCGTTGTTCATCGTTTTCCTGTGACTTGTGACCTCATTGTAGTATACATAACTCTGCAATGTTGGTCATGGTACTCATGTACATTTGTGGTGATGGATGTGGTATTTGCCTAAGTCTTCGACTTTGATGGTGGTGGTGGTAGTTATATAACCCTGTGATGCTGGTCCTGGTATTCACGCGATTCTGTGATATTGTCCCTTTAATCACATGACTCTGCAAGGTTGGTGGTCATCTTATTCATATGTCTCTGTGACTGTTCATGGTACCCACTTAACTGATGGAGGTGGTGGTATTTAAATAACTCTGACTGTGCAGTGGTTGGAGTAACAGTCACATTTGAGAGAAGTTTAAAGTTTTGCTTGAGGTTATGTAAGAAGATATGACAGAGCCAGGCTCAAATTCAGGTTTTCTGTATAATTTAAATGCAGTCTTTTCTGTACTACACCATGAGGTCCCTTCCTGCTATGTCTAAATTTAAAGTCATTAGTATAAAACATCTGTACCTTCCAACTCCCCCAAGGGCTTTGGAACACGAATATTCTATCTCTTCCATTCTAGTTGTTTGTCTGTAGCTTTAACTGTGGCCATATAGTTACATACACACATACATTCTCATGTATAAAACTGATAAACAAAGTTAGCTACAAATTTAGATATTAAGTTGAAATTCTGAAAATTTATGTTAAATAATTCAGAAGAGGTCTCTCTAGTAAACCAAAATAAAACACCTTTGGGGGTAATCTATAGTTTATTCAAAACCCAAATGTATTTACTAAATAATGCAGTGTGAGGTTGGCCAAAATGTTGGTATTATAGTGTTTTCATTCTTTCTTTAAATATTGTAAACTTCTGGAAATTTAGTAAAGGACTAGAAATGGGATATTCGGATGTTGGGTGGTGGTTACATGACAGGTACATGTTTAAATGATCATTGAGTTGTACATTTATGATTTCTGCATTTTATGACATACAAGTTATACCTCAGCAAAAGTTTCTGAAGATGTATTGCTAAAGAAAGTGAACATGCTAATGGGTTTCATGAAAGTTAAGTATAGTGCCAAATGTAAGCACTCAGGATGTTTTCTGATGGGTGAGAGTTATTACTTCTATAGAAACAGAATGAAGTGTCACCATGAACAAAAAGTTATAATGTGGTTGAAAAAATGTGTATGGCTCCCCAAATGACTTTGTTCTAGTTAGGAATCATCTCTTCATTTCAGTTCTCTGACTCATGACTTACGTTTTCTCTCCTTACAGTATCTGGGGTGCATTGAAGTTCTTCGCTCAATGAGGTCACTTGACTTTAGTACAAGGACACAAATTACCAGGTAAGTCCTCTTGAAAATGGACTCCTGTGATTTTACTTGAGAAAGGAATGATAATTCTGAGGTAAACCACTAGAAATTTCCAGAGGGAAAGTCTTTCCCTTGAGTGCTGGTGACCAGTGACAGGGAGTTAGGACCCACTGTCTCAAGTCTCCCAAGTGTTCATCTATGTTTGTAACATGTATGTTTTGACACAAGCCTCCTGAAGAACACTCCTCATTTCCAAACTCTTTTTATAATTAAGTTGCAGACAAATGGAGTGTTTAGGTTTGTTTCTTTAATAAATGAAACTCTAAGACCAGACTGATATTTTAAAATCTCTGTTATTTCTTTTTTTTAAAAAAAATCAAGATGTCAAGAGAGAATTTCCAATGGTATACACAGAGAATAAAATTGCATAGAGTTGGAAGTAGAAATGTTAATGGGAGTAATAATTTAGAAAGCAGACTGACTCTTTTAATGTATCAGTGATTTTGAGCAGGTTTATATATTTTAAACCAGATTTTAAACTTCTTGAGGGCCAATTCTGTTTTTAAGCATGTTTTTATAAAATTCATAGCCTAGTAGAGCTTGTACCTTTACAAAAATGCCAATTTCAAGTCATCTTGAAGAAGAGAACCAGAAAGCTAAGACTAGGTCTGTGAAATAGCTACATTTCAGAAAGTGATGAGCTTATATTGCTTTGGCAGTAGTGGAATTGTTTAATTTAAACAGTGACCTCAGAAAATGCCTCAGTTTTATCTCGTTCAAATTTGTCTATTGGATATCTTTGCATTAGCAAGCCAAAAATTCCTGGCCCAGGGATTGAACCTGTGTCTCCTGTATTGGCAGGCAGATTCTTTACCATTGAGCCACCTAGGAAGCCCAGCTATATAGTACTATACTGTAAAAGATTTAAACTACTTTTCACACAAATAATATATAAAAGAGCAAACAAAAATAAATAAAACATTTTTAACCTTACAGTACAGTACCTTGAAAAGTACAGTAGTGCCCACTACATCACTGCTGCTGTAATGCTTGCGTCCAGGCATCCTGAACTTGAAATAAAAATACTGTACCTCTATACTCTAGACAATACTGCCGTAAAGTACACAAAAGCACAGCCGCTGGGAGAGGATGCACCCATGTGACAGTGTATGCCACGTGTGTGAACTAATTTGTGTGATTTGGACATGTGAACCATGTTCACATCTTAGCAAGTTTGCAACTTGAAGGTTTGGGCTTCCCTGATGGCTCAGCAGTAGAGAATCTGCCTACAGTGCAGGAGACCTGAGTTTGATCCCTGGGTTGGGAAGATCCCCTGGAGAAGGGCATGGCAACCCACTCCAGTATTCTTGCCTGGAGAATTCCATGGACAGAGGAGCCTGGCGGGCTCCAGTCCATAGGGTCACAAAGAGTTGGACATGACTGAAGTGACTGAGTGCGCACACACGCACACAACTTGAAGGATCATATGTGGGGACTTACTGTATTTATGAAAGTCTGCTCAGGGGACAGAGACGCTTGACAGATGAAGAAAAAACTTTTGCAGAAGAACTAGCTGGCGATGGACAGGGAAGCCTCTTGTGCTGCAGTCCATGGGGTTGCAAAGAGTCGGACACTACTGAGCGACTGAACTGAACCAAACTGAGAAGAACTAGCGTCCCAACAGGCCCTGGTCCCTGCAGCTGCATGGCCTTGAAGAGGGTGACTCCCTTGAGTTCCGACCCCACAATGTGACCCCTGTCAGCACGCCTTCCCACACCCTTATGACTCAGCACTATTAAGGCCATACAGAAGCCCCACGGCCGAAGCTGGGCCACTCAAGAGCTTGAGGAAGCCGCCCTCTGTTGCTTCCCCCATCGCCAGCGCCGCCTCATGGTCTGTGAAGCCTGACACCCGCGTGGGGGACCACCTTCCTCCCTGTGTGGATTCCACTGTGCCGTGCAGCCCCGGAGGGCCGCGGGGGACGGTCTCGACTTGATGTCCCCCTGGGGAAGGCGGGGGCCTGAAGCAGGGAGGACCCAGCTCCCCAGCTGGAAGTCAATCAGAGACCTGCGCTTTCATCTGCGTTAAGCCACTGGGTCTTCACATGAGGAGACTGTGGCAGAATGCTGAGGGCCACTGCTGTGGCAACCGGCCACTCTGCCCCTGGGGACCACACCCGGTGCCTCGTTAGATGGGGTGGGGTGGCCAGGGTGCTTTTGGTCTGACTCGGCCAGCAGCCTGTCAGGCCACCCTGCAGGGTGACAGGAAGTGCCCATGTGCCATGGTCACGGGAAAAGCCAGGCCTTACTTTCTCTCCCCTTCCCATCTGCTAATTTGATTTGCCATGTTAAATTTGATTTATTATTGAATATCACCTTAAGCTGTTTTTAGAGCATGGAAGTCTATAAATATATATGCAGTTAGACCCAGAGGACTCAGCAAGCTGGTCCTTCTCCAACAGTAAGTGTGATGGTCTGACGTGTATTTTTGGTTCTAAATGACCCCAGCTGACCTACAGTGCTTGGATTCACACAGTAACCAGCAAGTTTGCTTTCCACTCAGCCTCGCATAGACACATGAACTCTGTGCATGGTTTTGCTACACTTTCTGGGTGAGTTCCTGTAAATCTACAAAGTGTTGAGCAGAGGGCAACACCACACTTGCTTTTTTCAAACTGTAGAGAGAAAACAGTTGAATCTAGTTTAGGTTTTTCCTCTCCCTTATTTTATTAGCACCATGCTCTAACCAACTGAACTAACCGGCCACTTTCCCTTATTTTAAAGCTGTCATAGTTTCAGTGAGGCCTGAAGATGCAGGTTTAGCCCAGACCTTGACCAGCATGGCCCATGGACGAGATTGCTCCCTAGCACTCCATTTAACATCCACATGCTGGAGGATTCTGCTTCAGAGTCCAGGTGTTTTGAAAGTTCCCCAGGAACATGTATGAAAACTTTTTGGTTTGAAACCAAACTCAAAATTTGTGTTAAGGACAACATCCTTCTTTGAGGAAGGCATTTCCTTTTGTTCTTTTTAAAAAATATTTATTTTATGTATTTGGCTGCACCAGGTTATAGTTGTGGTACACCAACCACCAACTCTTAGTCGTGGCATGTGGGTGGGATCTAGTTCCCTGACCAGGGATCGAACCCAGTCCCCCTGCATTGGGAACACAGAGTCTTAGCTACTGGACCACGAAGGAGGTCCCTCATTTTGTCCTGATTCAACCTATCGATGGGGGTCTCTGAAGACTTTTATCACGGATGCTAGCATGAGTTGAAGTTCAGAGTCACCTGGCCACAGCTTTCTCACACTATAGCCTGAGGGGGCAGAGTGTAATGGACACAGACTCAGCCATGAGCTGGTGAGTCAGACTGAATGTTGTGATGTTGGGATCTTTTATGTCCGATGTTTCCCTCAGGGAGTTTGGTTAGATGGCAGATGTGTGACTGTGTGGAACTGGTCTGACAGTGCTGGGCACTGTGATGGCTACAGGGCCATGATTTTGAACAAAATAACCAGCACACCCTGGTGGCCAGAGGGAGAAGGGAACCTGCAGACAAGGTGTTAAAAGATCGATCGTGGATGCTCCTGATACCGTGAGAAGGGCGGCCTGGCTTGTGGGGGTCTCTTGCCAGTTAGGTGCGTGGAGGGATCCATCCTCAGCCTGAAAGAGGGCTCGCGGGACGGCCTCAGTCTGGCTTTTTCTCTCCATCCACCCTCTCTTCCCTGAGTCGACCTGGCAGCCTTGGTAACACTCGCTTGTCCAGTCACTTCTGGCTTCCAACATTCTCTCAAGGCTCTCAAAAAAAAAGAAAAAGGCCAAGGTAAAACCTTTTACCACACAATCCTTCAGCTCCATGGACTCCCCCAGCATCCTCATCTGTGTGCATCCATCCCAGCTGTGGTGTTTCTCCTCGTGTGCATGAAGGCCTCCGGCCACCGCGTGCCCTCGTTGGACTTCCCACAAGAGAGGGACCAACCAGGCTGCGGGGCTAGGCACCCTGGCCTCCGCCACCCCCACGACGTCCACCACAGCCCTTTGCCATCCCACATCAAACTTCTCTGTCACGTGGCCATTTCATCACCAGCTCATGGGGGAGTGGATCAGTGCGCAGGCTGAGGTTTGGGGAAAGGTCATATTTACTAATGAGCTATTTGTGTTGTTTGTAGAAGATTTGCCGTCCTCAGGGTGGCGTTCGGCCTGTGAGGAGCTGTGGGGAGAGGAGATGGACGCAGAGGAAGAAAGGCAGGTAAGGCGCTGGGAGAACTGCACACGGTCTGGGGATGACCTGGGGTCTGATCACACTACCCTGACCAGGAGGAAGCTGGAAGCACCCAGGCACCGAGGCGGTCTGAACATCTTCTGTTCAGCTTTGAGGTGATCCCTTCCTTTTGGACCATGGCATGGATCCCACATGCTTCAGGAAACGGGCAGGACTTTGGTTCTGCAGCTTCCTCACCTTGCAGATCCAGAGGATGAATTTGGAAGGGCCCTGGCTTCTCTGGTAGCTCAGCTGGTAAAGAATCCGCCTGCAATGCAGGAGACTCTGGTTGCATTCCTGGGTGGGGAAGATCCCCTGGAGAAGGGCTAGGCTACCCACTCCAGTTTTCTTGGGCTTCCCTGGTGGCTCAGACGGTAAAGAATCTGCTGCAATGTGGGAGACCTGGGTTCAATCACTGGGTTGGGAAGTCCCTGGAGGAGGGAATGGGCTACCCACTCCAGTATTCTGTCCTGGAGAATTCCATGGACTGAGGAGCCTGGCAGGCTACAGTTCATGAGGTTGTACACGATTGAGTGACTTTCACTCTTATTTATCTGCAAATCCATTGTATCAAAGGTGTTGAGATGTGCGCTTGATACCTGGCAGGTGACATGAAAAACAAGGCTGACTTTCGCTCAGGTGCCCTCAGGCTCCAGGATCTTATCTCGCCAGTTAGGCTCCTCCCCTATGATATCGGAGAATTCCTTTTTCACTACAAAAGAAACACGTCTAATGTCGATTTAAGTTCAACATGCCAGGAAAAGGAAGAAATCTGTAAAAATCTTTCCCGAGGCTGGCTGACTCTCAGAATTAGAAAGGGGAGCAGTGGGTGTGAACAGCCTGCCCGCCCATCCCTGTATACATCCTGCCGGCACAGGATGGCTAACTTATGATTTCAGCCTTACGGCTCGCTCTAAATTTATTTGTTCTGAACACGTTTCTCAGGCTGAGCCTTTCGAAGACTTCCACCCCCAGAGGGGCGAGGCCTGGCAGGGAGGGAGTTAGTGTTTTCTCAGTTTAGAATTCTTTTTCAAAACACCAGCTTGCCCGCGTGCAAACGCATCCGGGCTTTGGGTGCAGCGGGCTGAGTCCTTCCGCTTTTCTTCTACGTCCTTACTCAGGGCTTACCACCAACCGGTAAGCTTTGGGCTTTGCGCCTCATTCGTCACTATTTGCGTGCGAGAATGTGATAGATGGGGGTGTGTGCATCACAGGTGCCCAAAAAGCCACGACTAGGGAAAGAGGGCCAGAGTCACGAGGCAGTGGGTCAGGTGACAGCAAGCGTATAAAAATTACCACGGGAATACGGAGGAGGCTTGGATGAATCTGGGAGGACTTCCTGGGGGAGTAAGCGTTTAACACCGGGGTGAATTTCCCTGACCACATGGCAGACCGGAAGAAGGCATGACATTGAGGCACCTGCTTCCACTTGGGCCCCTCAAGGTTTCTACGTGCCTGCCTCTGGGCAGTAATGTAATACCCGCCAGAGGGTGGGGCCTGAGTCGGATGCAGTGAAGGAACACAGGCGCACGCTGCATCTGTCTGAGGCCTGGGCCCAAGCCCGACTGCCTTTAGGGCAGAAAGAGAGCTCTGGGGCTGAGGGACATAGGCGTCTGCTTTCTGATAGGCGCGCTTTGGTGTTCCGTCTCTGCTTGCTGATATAAGTGGATGCATTCACCCCCTTTGTGAAGAATAAATGAGAGGTTACAACATCTGGCACACGCTGTCTACAGGTAGAGTCTCAAGGCCATTCCATTGACCAGACCCACACATGTGCCTTCATCTGTCCCCTTGTGGACCCTCAGACTTAGTGTGAGGAGCCTACTGGGGAGGGTGCTGCAGGGATCAGAGGGCGGGAATGGGCCGCTGGTGCTGGTGAAGCCCCTATCAGAGCCGAGGAGCCAGACTCTGGCCCTGGAGGGAGCATAGCCATGTTTGTGAGGATGTCCATGGAGCCCAGACTGGACTGGGGGCTGCAAAATGACAGCTCTAGCTGAAGGTTCACAGCATCACTTGGTCTCCAGGCTTGTCTCTCTGAATCCTTTCCAAATCAAAATTTTCTCTTAGGGCTCTCTGAGCAGCCATCCTGGCCTGATCTTTGGACAGCAGTCTCCTGACCCAAGCAGCAGAGCCTTATTTACAGGTGGGGTTCCTAACCTAGCAGGCGAGTAAAAGGATCCATAGGTACCAGCTCATAATTACCTCTCACCAGAGAGGAGCATCCTAGGTTCTCATCACTTCTCAGGGTTGGCTCCTCACCTGTGGAATAGGGTGGAATCCCTACAAGCAAGCTTGTTTAGAGTCTTAGACCTACAAAGTGCAGGGGCTGCACCTGGTTTGCCAGGTTACACATAGTAGGTGTTCAGCAAATCTGGATAGAGTCTTTATCATGGATTTAATTTTGCAGTTCACTCACTCTTTCCAAATTTCAGTATATGGTAATATCAACTATTGATTGACATTATTCTAATTATCAGTATCAACCAGTTCCATTCAAGGCAGGTTTTCTAGCTGAAAAGAAACACTGGTTTGATGCAACAAACTAAAGTTACTGAAAAGGGTGAAATTTTTGATAACAGCACTGATTTTCACTTACACCAATATTATCTGGTATTTCGTTCTATCTTCTTACTTTGCTGACTGCTGCTGTTGCTGATAATAATAATGATGATAATAATAATACCAACACTATTATTGAATACTTGCTATATTGCTCTAAACTTTTCATTCATTCATTCACTCAACAAATTTTTATTGATCACATGTCGTGTTCTGTCACTGTTTAGATATTCAGAACAGGACACTAAATAAAAGCTAAACTTCTACTGCAGGGAGAGAGAATAAGCACATGGAGATATCAAAAGAAGGATGAACTTATAGTTTTCTTAGTTGAAAATAGTCAAATGTCAGCAGTTTCATGTTGCTTGGCATAATAATTTCAGATAGCGATGAGAGCATGTGGTATCTTCTCTCAGGGTCCCTGGGAGGTGAACTGTGTGCATTTTGGAGATGAGGAAACTGAGGATCAGAATGTTTATAAAACCTGTCAAAGATCACAGTGCCAGGAAGTGGCAAAGTTGAGACTGGAACCAGAGCAAGTCTGAATCTAGAGTCAGGAGTCACCCACTGCTACTTGAACAAGAAGGTTGCATCCGTAGGGAAGCCACAAATGCTGGCAAACTCCAGACATACACTGGGCAGGGGGCACCATTGGCAGATGGAAATTCCTTGTTAATTTAAAACTCCTTTCCCGACCACAGTGACATGATGGCCTTAAGCAGGCCATGGAGAAAATGAGGCACTTGCAGTGTGGTTGGGATGAATGGGGCAAATACATGTAAGGAAAAGGGTCAGCTGTGGGGCAGAGTGGGCTCTTCAAAGATTGTGCTTCTTCCCTTCTACTTGCTTTATTCATCCTGTGCTTCAGCAACTCTTCATTGAATTTTACTAAATTATAGAAGTGAATATAATACAAGTGTTTTTTTAAAAAAACTTTTCATATGAATAGTTTGTAGAAAGGATGAGAGCCTCGCCCACCTTAACTAGCCCAAAGTGAGTAGGGTAGGTTAGAATGGGGAGAAGTGGGGCGGAAAGCGGGTGATTGAGAGGTGATAGGATAGATGAGATGAAGAAGGGTGGCTAGGTGGGGGTTGTGGAATGGGAAAGGCTGTGTAGGGGTGGGGAGAGATGAGGTGGGCTGGGTAAGGTGGAGGGGCCTGGGTGTAAAGGATGAGATGCCATCTTTCTCTCCAAGAAGTTTTAGATGAGTCGTGTTTTCTCACCTTGACCATTGGGATAAACTAGAATCAAGATTTCTGGGAGAAATATCAATAACCTCAGATATGCAGATGACACCACCCTTATGGCACAAAGTGAAGAAGAACTAAAGAGCCTCTTGATGAAAGTGAAAAAGTTGGCTTAAAGATCAACACTCAGAAAACAAAGATCATGGCATCCGGTCCCATCACTTCATGGCAAATAGATGGAGAAACAGTGGAAACAGTGGCAGACTTTATTTTGGGGGGCTCCAAAATCACTGTAGATGGTGACTGCAGCCATGAAATTAAAAGACGCTCACTCCTTGGAAGAAAAGTTATGACCAACCTAGACAGCATATTAAAAAGCAGAGTCATTACTTTGTCAACAAAGGTCCATCTAGTCAAATCTATGGTTTTTCCAGTAGTCATGTATGGATGTGAGAGTTGGACTATAAAGAAAGCTGAGCACCAAAGAATGGATGCTTTTGAACTGTGGTGTTGGAGAAGACTCTTGAGAGTCCCTTGGACTGCAAGGAGACCCAACCAGTCCATCCTAAAGAAAATCAGTCCTGAATGCTCATTGGAAGGACTGATTTTGAAGCTGCAACTCCAATACTTTGTCCACCTGATGCGAAGAACTGACTCATTTGAAAAGACCCTCATGCTGGGAAAGATTGAAGGCGAGAGAAGAAGGGGATGACAGAGGATGAGATGGATGGATGGCATCACATACTTGATGGACATGAGTTTGAGTAAACTTTGGGAGTTGGTGAGGGACAGGGAGGCCTGGCGTGTTGCAGCGAATGGGGTCACAAAGACTCAGACACGACTGAGCTACTGACCTGAACTGAACTCAGTCTGATTCTTGTTTTTTTTTTTTTTTTCCGCAACTGGAAAATGCGACATTATTCTACTTCCTCATTTCTACTTTCATTTCAGACACTGATTAACACTTTGTCAGGATGACCCTATCACGGTAGTTTTCTGACAAGCTGCTTAGGAGATCAGCTTCAAGTTAAGTAGCTGTTTCTCCCAGTGAGGGCATAGTGCCCAAGGGCATGAAAACCTCCAACCATGGGACCTGTTCCTGGGAACCTGGGTGGAGAGATCTTTCTACTGAGAGTCTGCTGGGTGGGAGTGTCATTGTCAACTGGACTTGCCTGGCATGGGCTTGGACAGCCAGTTGGCTTCACACATGAGCCAGGATCTCATGGGATGTGGGGCTAGGAAGGGTGAGTGACTAGAATAAGTTCAGATGTCATTGAAACACAGAGAAAGGGGCTAGACAGAGTGTCTAAGAGTTTAACGCTGAACTAGTCGAGGGCTTGGTAGAGCCTCAGGTGCAAAGCCTCAAGTTATTGGGTGTTTTTTTTTTTTTTTGGTTACTTATTTACTTCTTTAGCAACTAGCTCTGTGTCCTGGTGAAACGTTTATTTAGTAAAGACATATCACTCTTTGAAGGGAAGACAGAGAAAACAGGAAAATTGTCAATTACCATAATCTCCTCCCATGGAGAGAATTCTGTTGCAGTGGGTTGGGGCGAGGCCTGGGTGATCCCCAGGGTGGCCTGATAATATCTCTGGATGATAGCAATAGGAATGGAAGATCTTTTTCTCTTCTTTACCATATTACAACACTTGGAAAGGACTCTTCACCTAACCCAGGCTCCACTGTACTCTGGATTTCTTGGAAAATCTAGCAAGCTGGAATAAAGGGGCCACACAGATATGTTCTGACCTGGGACAGGGTCCCCAGAGATTTAATGACACATACACATATTATCTCATTTTCTAGCATAGTGGTTCTCAAACTCGAACATACATCAAAATTACCTGGAAAGTTTGTTACAACAGATGGTGGGACCTCACCCTCAGAGTTTCTGATGCAGTAGGTCTGGGGTGGGGGCTGAAAATGTGTATTTCTACCAAGTTTTCAGAGGTGGGTGCTGATGCTGCCAGCTCAGGTATCACATTTTTGAGAAGCAGCGTTCCAGAGTTCTATGTTTCACTTCTGAACCATTTGCAACTACCATCTATGAAACCACAGCTTTGAAAATAGGTCTATTTATTTTTTTCCAGTGTTTCCACTCATCCAAAAATTTTAAAAATGGAGAGCATTCTTGAGTTCATGGTTTAGAATGGTTTAAATAGAATCCATAAGATGAATATGTGGCATTCATTCCATACTCTCCTTAAGGACCATCTGGTATAGTGTATATTTATAATCCTCATGCCAGAAGCACATTTGTGTAAGAATGATGTACCCCCCTGATTGCTCCTTTTCTGTCTCTTTCTCTGAGTTCACTTACCCCCAAATATATCATTCTATAAGGAACTTTTTGCTCTTGCAGAGAGAAGCTAGTGTTGCAGGTTCTGGAGTCACATTGTCTGGGCTTCTGTTAGGCTGAGCAACTTTCCAGCTTGTGGTCTTGTGCAAATAACTTATGTTCTCTGTGTCTCAGTTTCTCTGTCTTTAAAATGGGAATCATCATGGTGCCTCTTTCATAGGATTGAGAAGAAATTGCATTGATATCTGGAAAGCACTTAACATCCTGTCTTGTACCTGGAAGGACTTAAGGCATGTGAATATCATACGGATATTTTCATTTTTATTATATCCCCTCTTTGTTGGTCATCTCATTGCTTTAAATAACACTTCTAGGTATATAAGTCACAAATCTGTACCTGTATCTGTACCTCTGGATCTTCTCTTCAGTACAACCCTATATTTTTAGCAACTGATGGACCTGTGTCTTCTTGCTCAGTAAGTTGCCAAGTCCTAAGCAACCTATCTCTGACTCTCTGTTCTTTTTGTGTCTCTCCATTCTCACCTCTATTACCATAGTTGGGTCCAGCTCACAACTCCCTGAATGTTTGTCACAGCTACAATCCATGCATTCTCTCAAAGTAGGAACCAGGGAGTCAGTCTAATATCATCTCTCTTCTACTATCATCTCATCTTCTCATCATCATCTCTGTAACATTGGTACAGTTACCAATGCTGTGGATTCTCCTTTGGAAGCCTCCCTAGTAATTTCTCTCCTTTTTTCTAGTCTCTCTCTTCTTCAGTTTTATTTGTATTTGCTGATCCATTAATGTGCCTAAAACATATTATTTCCTGTTAAGTTTCATTGTCTTACCCACCACCTGCAGAATACAATGAAAAAAATTTTAACTTAATATTCAATGTTCTATTTGAGCTGCCCCAGCATACCTTTCCAAATATATTTCTTCTACTCCCCATTATGCTTCCTTTGCACAACCACACCAACCTACATACGGCTCCATTCTCCTGGTCCACTGTGACACCTCAGAGTCAAATATCCAGCTATAAGTATTCACTTTTACCCTGAGCTACAAGACCACTTTGTCTGAATTGCTTTGTAGGCTTTTACCTTATGCACATTGTATTAGACTTTTAAAGACACAGCCCATATTTCATCTACTCAAATATCATCTCCTGCATATAAAGCACTTCCTTTTTAAATAACTAAAAAATCACCGTCAATTAAAATATGACACAATGCTTTCACGTCACTTAGATTCAATTTACACATATTGAAAACGCTATTTTGGATATTTTGCAGACACAGATTCATATCCTTGTCATACTTGTACATTTATTAGAAGGAAAATATAAGTAATAAGAAAAAGATGTTCCTAGAAGTTTCTTCTAATTCAGAGTCTGAATAAAATGAATCGTTTTTTTGACTCCAAGTCTTGCTGTCTATGTTTTTCTAAATTTTATTGTCCTTTAGGTTATTTCAAGAGCATTAGAAGGCAATAAAATTAGAATCAGGAAAAGAATAGAAAACAAGTTTGAAACGGAAAAGGTAGTTTTTAAAAGGCACTAAAATTGATAAGCTGCTACTTAGATTGGTCAAGGAAAGAGAAAATTCAAATTACTAATAACAGGAAGGAAGGAGGGACCAACACTACAGATACTATAGACACTGCCACAATAGGAAGGGAATATTATGAACAATTTTATATCGACAAATTGAATAACTTAGATAAAATGGTACAACTACCAAAGTGGCTTAAGGGAAAAATAGATAAACGTAATAGGTCTGTATCTATTAAAGAAATTAAATACATGGTAAAAGCAATAAGAAAATCTTTCCATAGAGAAAACTCCAGGGACACATGATTCCGTTGGTAAATTCTACCAAACATTTATATTTAAACAATAAATATAGTTTATTGTTATCTTTTTGATACATTGTACATATATGATACATTGTACACTGGAGGGGTTATCTAAGACTTGTAAGGTTGATTCAACATTAAAAAACATCAGTGTAATTACACATTTCAGCAGACTGAAAAAAAAAAATGAAAATCTCAATAGATGCAGAAAAGCCTTTGATGAAATTTAAGACACATTCATGATAAAAACTCAGCACACTACCAATAGAAGGAAACTTCCTTAATCTGATAAGACATCCACAAAACCCCTATAGCCCATACCACAATTAGTGATGAAAAATTAAATATTTTCCCTCTAATATCAGGAACAAGACAGGAATGTCTACTTTCACAACTCTTTTAATGGCCTAATATTTTTATTTTTATTTTTTTTCATTTATTTTTATTAGTTGGAGGCTAATTACTTTACAATATTGTAGTGGTTTTTGCCATACATTGACATGAATCAGCCATGGATTTACATGTGTTCCCCATCCCGATCCCCCCTCCTGCCTCCCTCCCCATCCAATCCCTCTGGGTCTTCCCAGTGTACCAGCCCTGAGCACTTGTCTCATGCATCCAAGCTGGGATGGTGATCTGTTTCACCCTTGATAGTATGCTTGTTTCAATGCTGTTCTCTCTGAACATCACACCCTCACCTTCTCTCACAACTCTTATATAACATTGTACTAGAGATTTTAGTAAGATAATAAAAAGGAAAAGGAAAAGCCATACAAATTAGACAGGAAGAAACAAAGCTGCTTTTATTTGCAGATGATATAATCATTCATAGAAATTCCTGAAGACTCTATGCATAAAAGCTACTAGAACTAATAAGTGAGTTTAGCAAATTTGCCGAATACAATTTATATAAGTATCAGTTGTATCCTGTATTTTACATACTAACAAGAATTAGTTGAAAAATGAAATTTAAAAAGAACCATTTACAATAGCACAAGACATGAAATAGTGTTAAATTAACAAAATATGTGTTAGATTTATATGCAAAAACTTCTAAACATTGATGAGAAAAATTTTAAAAGATCTAAGTAAGTGGAGAAATGTACTGTGTTCATGGTTTGGAAGACAGAATGGTTAAAATACCAGATCTTTATATGTAGTCCCTCGATATATATGTTTTAATACAATTCTAATCAAAATCTCAGTGAGCTTTTTGTAGAGAGCGACAAGCTGATTCTTCAGTATGTATAGGATAATCAAAGACCTGGAATAGTCAAAACAATTTTGAAAAAGTCATACAAAGAGAACTTGCACAAATTTGCAGTAACCAGTACAGCGCAATGTTAGCATTAAGGACACAAGGACAGACATGTAGAGTTCAGAAATGTATGCACACATACGGTCAATTTGTTTTTGACAAAGGTGTCACAGTAACTCAATGGAGAAAGGATAGTCTTTTCAATAATGCTGCTGAGACAACTGCATATCTACATGCAAAAACCAAGAACAACAAAAGCAACAATGACCTTCTATCACCGTTTACAACAAACTTCTTCACACATATACAAAAGTTAACTTGGAAAAATAAAAGTTGAAATGCCTTGTAGTCCTAAATCCAAAGGCTAAAACCACATAACTTCTGGAATAAAACATTTGAGATAGTCTTCGTAATCTTGGATTAGGGAAAGACTTCTTAGAACATGAGAAACACAAATCACAAAAGAAAAAAAAAAGGATAGATTTGCTTCATCAAATTAAAAAGTTTCTCTTTGAAAAACATTGTTAAAAGAATGAATGACAAACCACTGACTGGGCAAAAATATTTACAAAACACGTATCTGGTAAAGATGTGTATATGCAGCACAGGAAGAAGTTTTGCAACAGACCAGTTTTTTAAAATGAGCAGGTGATGTGACTAGCACTTCATCAGAGAAGAAATATGGAAGATAAATAAACACATGGAAAGATGTTCAACACTGTTAGTCATTGGTGGTGGTGGTTTAGTCGCTAAGTTGTGTCCCACTCCTGAGACCTGACGGACTGTGGCCTGTCAGACTTCTTTTTCCATGGGATTCTCCAGGTAAGAATACCAGAGTGGATAGTTATTTTCTTCTCCAGGGGATCTTCTCCACCCAGGAACTGAACCCAGGTCTCCTGCATTGCAGGCTGATTGTTTACCCACTGAGCTATGAGGGAATTAGGTAAATGCAACCTGGGGCTTCCCCAGTGGCTCAGCATGAACGAATCCGCCTGCAATGCAGGATCTGCCGGAGACGCGGGTTCAATGCCTGGGTCAGGAAGATCCCCTGGAGGAGGGCATGGCAGCCCACTCCAGAAATCTTGCCTGGAGAATCCTGTGGACAGAGGAGCCTGGCGGGCTATAGTCCATAGGGTCGCAAAGAGTTGGACACAACTGAAGTGACTTAACACGCACACAAATGCAAATTAGAACTGTGTTGAGCTACCACTACATACCTACTGGAATACCAAACAACTCAAAACAAAACAAAACACCCTGACAATACCAAGGGCTGGCTATGATACGGAGGAGCAGCTGTAACTTTCAAACAGGGCTGCTGGGCATGCAAAGTACTATTACTTCGGGAAAAAGTATGGCAACTTCTTATACAGTTAGTCACTTACCATATGACCCAGCAATCCCACTTCTTTTTATTTTAAAGAGAAGTGAAAGCATAGCCATACAACATACAAAACCCTGTATGAAGGTTTATAATAATTTTACTCACAATTGTCTCAAATTGGGAAAAACTCAAATATCTATCTACTGGATAATGGGCAGACCAAATTGTATGTCAACATAATGGAATGAAAGTGAAAGTCGCTCAGTCATGTCGACTCTTTGTGACCCCACGGACTATACAGTCCATGGAATTCTCTAGGCCAGAATACTGGAGTGGGTAGCTTTTTGCTTCTCCAGGGGATCTTCCCAACCCCAGGATTGAACCCAGGTATCCCACATATTGGAATACTACTCAGCAATAAAGAGGAACAAAATCTTTAAAAATTTTTATAGTCAGCTTGCTGTACATTGTATGGCCAGAACTTAGTTACAACTAGAAGTTTGTATCATTTGACTACCTTCACCTATTTCTCCCAAACTCTTCCCTCACTTCTGGCCACCACCAATCTGTTCTCTGTTTTTATGAGTTTGATTTTTTTAGATATTACATATAAGTAATATTATAAAATATTTGTCTTTCTCTGTCTGACTTATTCAGTTAGCATGATGCCCTCAAGGTCCATTTGTATTGTCATAAATGGCAGTATTTCCTTGTTTTTTTTAATGGCTGAATAATGTTTGATTGGATACATGTACCATTTTTTTTTAATCCATTCAATTACTGATGGACATTTAGGTTGTTTCCAAGTCTTGGCTGTTGTAAATAATGCTACAGTGAATAAGGGGGTACAGATATCTCTTTGAGATACTTATTTCATTGTCTTTGGATATATACTCAAAAGTGGAATTATTGAATCACATGGTAGCTCTCACAGTCATGTCCATTGAGTCAATGATGCCATCCAATCATCTCATCACACTCTGGCAGACGGTGAAGGACAGGTAAGCCTGATGTGCTGCAGTCCACGTGGTCTCAGAGTCAGACACGACTGAGCAACTGAAGAATAACAACGTGGTAGTTCTATTTTTAATTTTTTGAGGAATCTCCACACTGGTTTCCATAGTGACTGAACTAATTTACATTTCCAGCAACAGTGCATGAGGATTCCCTTTCTCCACATTCTCAAAAACTCTTACCTTTTCTGTTTCTGATAAGAGCCACTCTAACAGGTTGGCACCTGGTATTATGGTTTTGATTTGCACTGTTCTTTTACTTTGCCAACAAAGGTCCGTCTGATCAAGGCTATGGTTTTTCCAGTGGTCATGTATGGATGTGAGAGTTGGACTGCAAAGAAAGCTGAGCACCAAAAAATTGATGCTTCTGAACTATGGTGTTGGAGAAGACTCTTGAGAGTCCCTTGGACTGCAAGGAGATCCAACCAGTCCATCCTAAAGGAGATCAGTCCTGGGTTTCATTGGAAGGACTGATGCTGAAGCTGAAACTCCAATACTTTGGCCACCTGATGCCAAGAGTTGACTCATTGGAAAAGACCCTGATGCTGGGAGGGATTGGGGGCAGGAGGAGAAGGGGACGACAGAGGATGAGATGGCCGGATGGCATCACCGACTCGATGGGCATGAGTTTGAGTGAACTCCGGGAGTTGGTGATGGACAGGGAGGCCTGGTGTGCTCCCTGGCGTGCTGCGATTCATGGGGTCGCAAAGAGATGGACACGACTGAGTGACTGAACTGAACTGAATGATTAGTACTCTTGATCACCTTTTTATGTCCCTATTGGCCATTTGTATGTCTTCTTTGAAAAATGTCCATTCAATTCCTCTGTCCATTTTTTAATTGCATTGAGCTTTTTCGGCTATTGAGTTGTGTGAGTGCTTTATATATTTTAGATACTAACCTTTTTTCAGATAGATGATTTGCTAATATTTTCTCCCATTCTGTCTTCTGCCTTTCCATTTCGTTGATGGTTTCTTTTGCTGTGCAGAAGTTTTTTAGTTTGAGGTAGTCCCACTTGTTTACTTTTGCTTTTGTTACCTTTTATTTTGGTGTCAAACCCAAAAAATCATCGACAAGACCTATGTCAAGGAGCTTATCCTCCCAATTCATTTCATCTTTCTTCCCCCTTTGGTGTGTTGGGAAGTTTTAAATTAATGATTCTATATTACTAATGGTCTGCTCAACAAAATCTTCTTACATGCAATAATATAGATAAATCTCAGAAGCACTGTGCTGAGAGAAAGAAATCAGACACAAAAGGCGGCATGTTGTATAATTCATTTATATGACAGTCTGGAAAAGGTGAAGTTAAAGGCAGAGTTCAGCTCACTAGATGCCAAGGTCTGGAGGAGGGAGAAAAGCAATGACCACAGAAGGTGTATATGGATCCCTTTCAGGGATAATTAGAATAGTCTATCTCTTGATTTTATTGTGGTTACATAAGTGTACATACTTTTCAAAAATTAATAGAACTGAACATCTAAAAGAATGAATTTTACATTATGTAAATTTTATTTCAAGAGACCTGTCTTTCCACTATCGTCTTAAAATTTTTTTGTCTTGAAATTGTTTTTTTCAAACTAATGATACTCATTCTGCAAATTGTGATGCATATATTCAGGAAATGGTAACTACATCATAAATGCTGCCTGGCCACAGAAGTTTGGGAAACATTAAAATATGAAAAAATGTGCTTCTTAGAATCAATGCATTGGGATTCTTTCTCTTCCCTAGGGAAGGGAACCCTTTAAGCTTCTAAGACCCTTCATGGCATCATTGGAGACTGGCTTTTCCTTACTTCACAATCTTTGGTTAATAATTATTGAGTCATTTAATGCTTTTTACATCAGAGAGGTTTCTTAAACCTGAACTAATAGGTAGGGAATTTTGTGCCTTGGGAGACAAAGGGAATGCACCAATAATAATCAGGCAGAAGATTTTCATGAAATAACTCTATTCTGTGGATCAAAATGTATCCTTTTTTTCTGAGTATAAAAATAATACCCAAAATTAATGTATGTCTATTGGTACAACATTGGAGTGCATAGAAGCAGTATAACCTCCTACCCATAACCAACACCGTTAAATATTTTAAAACACCACATTTCAACTCTCAGATGCACTCTTTTCACATATTAACATCTCTGAAATCTGGACACATTTATACTGAGTCATATCTTAACCTCTTTCAGTTCAGTGGACTGAAGTTGTATCAGTTCAGTTAAGTCGCTCAGTTGTGTCCGACTCTTTGCAATCCCATGGACCGCAGCATGAGAAGCCTCCCTGTCCATCAGCAACTCCAGGAGTTTACTCAAATTCATGTCCATTGAGTAGGTGATGCCATCCAACCATCTCATCCTCTGTCGTTCCCTTCGCCTCCCACCTTCAATCTTTCCCAGCATCAGGGTCTTTTCTAATGAGTCTGTTCTTCGCATCAGTTGGCCAAAATATTGGAGTTTCAGCTTCAGCATCAGTCCTTCCAGTGAATATTTGGGACTGATTTCCTTTAGGATGGACTGGTTGGATCTCCTTGCTGTCCAAGGGACTCTCAAGAGTCTTCTCCAACACCATAGTTCAAAAGCATCAATTCTTCAGCACTTAGCTTTCCTTATAGTCCAACTCTCACATCCATACATGACTACTGGAAAAACCATAGCCTTGACTAGATGGACCTTTGTTGGCAAAGTAATGTCTCTGCTTTTTAATATGCTATCTAGGTTGGTCATAATTTTTCTTCCAAGGAGTGAATTTTAATTTCGTGGCTGCAGTCATCATCTGCAGTAATTCTGGAGCCCAGAAAAATAAAATATGTCACTGTTTCCACTGTTTCCCCATCTATTTGCCATGAAGTGATGGGACCAGATGCCATGATCTTAGTTTTCTGAATGTTGAGTTTTAAGCCAACTTTTTCACTCTTCTCTTTCACTTTCATCAAGAGGCTCTTTAGTTCTTTTTCACATTCTGCCATAAGGGTAGTGTCATCTGCATATCTGAAATTATTGATATTTCTCCTGGCAATCTTGATTCCAGCTTGTGCTTCATCCAGTCTAGTATTTATCATCATGTACTCTGCATATAAGTTAAATAAACAGAGTGACAATGTACAGCCTTGATGTACTCCTTTTGCTATTTGGAACCAGTCAGTTGTTCCATGTCCAGTTCTAATTGTTGCCTCCTGACCTGCATACAGATTTTTCAGGAAGCAGCTCAGGTGGTCTGGTATTCCCATCTCTTGAAGAATTTCCCAAAGTTTGTTGTGATCCACACAAAGGCTTTGGCATAGTCAATGAAGCAGAAATAGATGTTTTTCTGGAACCCTCTTGCTTTACGATCTAGCAAATGTTGACAATTTGATCTCTGGTTCCTCTGCCTTTTCTAAATCCAGCTTGAACATCTGGAAGTTCATGGTTCACATATTGTTGAAGCCTGGCTTGGAGAATTTTGAGTATTACTAGCGTGTGAGTTGAGTGCAGTTGTGCGGTAGATAGAACATTCTTTGGGATTGCCTTTCTTTGGGATTGGAATGAAAACTGACCTTTTCCAGTTGTGTGGCCACTGCTGAGTTTTCCAATTGTATGGCATATTGAGTGCAGCACCTTCACAGCATCATCTTTTAGGATTTGAAATAGCTCAACTGGAATTCCATCACCTCCACTAGCTTTGTTCGTAGTGATGCTTCCTAAGGTTCATTTGACTTCACATTCCAGGATGTCTGGCTCTAGGTGAGTGATACACCATTGTGGTTATTTGGGTCATGAATATCTTTTTTGTATAGTTCTTCTGTGTATTCTTGCCACCTCTTAATATTTTCTGCTTCTGTTAGGTCCGTACCATTTCTGTCCTTTATTGTGCCCATCTTTGCATAAAATGTTCCCTTGGTATCTCTAATTTTCTTGAAGAGATCTCTAGTCTTTCCCATTCTATTACTTTCCTCTATTTCTTTGCACTGATCACTGAGGAAGGCTTTTTTATCTCTCAGTGCTATTCTTTGGAACTCTGCATTCAGATGGGTATAGCTTTCCTTTTCTGCTTTGCCTTTCACGTCTCTTCTTTTCACAGCTATTTGTAGGGCCTCCTCAGGCAGCCATTTTGCTTTTTTGCATTTCTTTTTCTTGGGGATGGTCTTGATCCCTGTTTCCTGTACAATGTCACAAACCTCTGTCCATAGTTCTTCAGGCACTCTGTCTATCAGATCTAATTTCTTGAATCTATTTGTCACTTCCACTGCATAATCATAAGGGATTTAATTTAGGTCATACCTGAATGATCTAGTGGTTTTCCCTACTTTCTTCAATTTAAGTCTGAATTTGGCAATAAGGAGTTCATTATCTGAGACACAGTCAGCTCCCAGTCTTGTTTTTGCTGACTGTATAGAGTTTCTCCATCTTTGGCTGCAAAGAATATAATCAATCTGATTTCGGTGTTGACCATCTGGTGATGTCCATGTGTGGAGTCTTCCCTTGTGTGTTGGAAGAGGGTGTTTGCTATGACCAGTGCATTCTCTTGGCACAACTCAATTAGCCTTTGCCCTGCTTCATTCTTTACTTCAAGGCCAAATTTGCCTGTTACTCCAGGTATGTCTTGACTTCCTACTTTTGCATTCCAGTCCCCTATAATGAAAAGAACATTTTTTGGGTGTTATTTTTAGAAGGTCTTGCAGGTCTTCATAGAACCATTCAACTTCAGCTTCTTCAACATTACTGATTGGGGCATAGACTTGGATTACTTTGATATTGAATGGTTTGCCTTGGAAACCAACAGTGATCATTCTGTCGTTTTTGAGACTGCATTCAAGTACTGCATCTCAGACTCTTGTTGACTATGATGGCTACTCCATTTTTTCTAAGGGATTCTTGCCCACAGTAGTAGATATAATGGTCATCTAAGTTAAATTCATTCATTCCAGTCCATTTTAGTTCACTGATTCCTAAAATGTTGATATTCACTCTTGCAGTCCTGTCTGACCACTTCCCATTTGCCTTGATTCATGCACCGAACATTCCAGGTTCCTATGCAGTATTGCTCTTACAGCATCGGACTTTGCTCCTATCACCAGTCCCATCCACAACTGGGTGTTGTTTTTGCTTTGGCTCTGTCTTTTCATTCTTTCTGGAGCTATTTCTCCATTGATCTCCAGTAGCATATTGGGCAGCTACCAACCTGTGGAGTTCATCTTTCAGTGTCTTATCTTTTTGCCTTTTCATACTGTTCATGAGGTTCTCAAGGTAAGAATACTGAAGTGGTTTGCCATTCCCGTCTCCAGTGGGTCACATTTTGTCAGAACTTTCCACCATGACCCGTCGGTCTTGTGTGGCCCTACATGGCATGGCTCATAGTTTCATTGATTTAGACAAGGCTGTGGTCCAAGTGATCAGTTTGGTTAGTTTTCTGTGATTGTGGTTTTCAGTCTGTCTGCCCTCTGATGGAGAAGGATAAAAAAGGCTTATAGAAGCTTCTTGATGAGAGAGACTGACTGAGGGGGAAACTGGGTCTTGTTCTGATGGGTGGGACCATGCTCAGTAAATCTTTAACCCAGTTTTCCGTTAATGGGTGGAGCTGTGTTCACTCCCCATTATTTACCTGGGGCCAAACTCAGTGGAGGTGATGAAATTAATGGTGACCTCCTTCAAAAGGTCCCATGCACGCACTGCTACACTCAGTGACCCCAATGTTGCATCAGGCCACCACCGACCCATGCCTCCGCTGGAGACTCCTGGACACTCCCAGGCAAGTCTGGGTCAGTGTCTTATGGAGTCACTGCTCCTTTCTCCTGGTCCTGGTGCACACAAGGTTTGTTTGAGCCCTCTGAGCATCTCTGGTGGGAATGAGATTTCATTCTAAATGCAAATTCGCCCCTCCTACCATCTTGCAGGGGCTTCTTCTTTGCCCTTGCTGTCCTTGCTGAGCATGTGAACATCTGCTGATTGTTCATGTCAGCTCAATTAGACAACTTTTACCCTCAATAGTCAGTTCACCAACCATTCAAGGGAATGTGAGTCTTCAAAATGGGTCAAAATCCTTCCCTCAAGACCTTTTGGAAAGGCTAAGCATTAACTCTTGCATAATAGGCCTCAGTGGCTTGGAAGAAAATACCAAAATAGTAACAGAGCATTCATTTAAAAACTGCTGTCTCACCTACATTCTGGATGGCTCAGAGGATGATGTTGCATAGAAATGCACAGATACCAACAACTGAATCATAACGTGATTCAGAAGTATTGAAACCACAATGCCAAGAGGTTGCAGGAATATTTTAGTCCATTTATTTCACTTACCTATTTCTTTGTGCATATATAGGAGTGATATATATAAATAAAACTCTATGCATCAATAAGTCTAAAAGAGTTCTCTGAAAGTATAAAAGAAAAATTCTAAGGGATGAAGTATTGTGTCATAGTTTTTTCTTTAGTTGTGGGACATACAATGAGCATTTTTTATTTCTGGGACATACCACATGATCTCTTTTGCAGTTGGGTTCATCTTCAATTTGACTGAAGATAACATTTCCTTCATCTTTTCTGTGCATTATAAAACATTTTTGTTTGTGATTTTAAGTAGAAAAGGTGCAAGAATAGGACAAAAGAGCCCTGCCAATCTCTAATTTTTTTTTTTTCTGAACCATTCAAAGCTACATAAGAGTGTCTTTCCTCAGAACGATGACATTTCCTTACATATCTGGAGTACAGTGATCAAATCTGGAACTGTAACAGTGATAAAACACTATTACCTAATCTACAGCCCATCTCCACATTTCATCAATTGTCCCAGTAATGTCTTCCACAGTTGTTTTTGCCCAGTCTAGGATTCCATCCAGGATCTCACACTATATTTAGTCATCATGTTTCTTTGGACTCCTTTAATTTGGAACAGTTACCTAGCCTTTCTTTGTCTTTCTTGACACCGACATTTATTAAGAGTACATGCTAGTTATTTTGTAGAATTTACCACACTTTTAATTTTCCTGTTGCTTTCCCATGATTCATTTTGGGTTATATTTGGCAGTGAACAATAGAAATTATTGTTTCCTTCTCAGTGCATGACCTTAGGAGATACATGATGTAACTTTTTCCATATCGGTGACATCAACTTTGATGAATTAGTTTGATACAACTATGATGGTTTGCTTTTCTTATACCTTGTTGATACAGTAGTGTTCAGACTGTATATGAAAGGTATGTTCATCTTTCCTCCCTTAGAATCATAAACATATGTCATTATTAAGAACTCTCAGTACTTGTTATTATGCAAAAAGAACAAAGTCTAAAATGTCTGAATGCAGTCTGGGTTGAGCCAAGTTATCTTGAAAGTTGGGTTTGAGCTTAGGCCCTGAGCCAGCACATAGTAGGTGCCCAATCAATGTCTGTTGAAATCTTGTTTTCATGAAGTTATTTCATGGGAAATAACTAAAAATGAAGCATTAGGGAAAAAAGCAAGTTGCAGATAGTGGCAGCCCAGCTGAAGATGTGATTAATAAGACAAACTCTGAGTAGAAAGACTGATTTAAATTTTTTCCCTTCTTTTGACCCCAGAACCTTTTCTGTGAAAATGAGTACAGCTATATCTGCTGAGCAGAGTGGAAGTCACTTATTTTTAGAAGACCAGGCTTCCTTTGTTTGAATATAATATTGGGGGATACTGTCCTTTCTCTTCACATTTTCATTTTCTACTTATGACCTGGAAAAATGAAGAGTTGTTGGATAATTTCCAGATTAGCAGCTTATAGCTCCTTTTGAAGTAAAGCCTTTAAGCACTGGAAAGTGAATTCAATTAGCTAATCTGCTATTTCCTGTAATTTAGTTTAATGCACTTTAATACCTAAAATATCTATCAGAGGTAGACATATTGTTGAGCGGTGAGTCTGATCTTCTCTGGGGGACACGACAGGGTCTGTGGTTGGTTGTTCTTTTAAGCAAATGAGCTCCTCATACTGCTTGCTGGAACCTGGCCTGGCTGGCATCCTTACTCCGGTGCGTTCCGCTCAGCATCCAGGGTCTCTACAGCTCCCCCTCTGGTGGAACTTCTAACTCCGCTTGTCGCCTGGTCAGGGGGCACCTGCCCTAGAGGGCTCCCCCTGCAGGGCTGGGGTGGCTGGTTCCTGCTGCCTAATGGAATTTCCTCCACTCTCTTCCTGGGCCCTGGTCACTCCTTGTCATGTTGTCTTTTGTTTCAGCAAAGCAATCTTCACTTCCTCAGGCCCCGAGTTTCGCAGGACCAGCCTCACATAGGTGGCTGCTGAACTCCTTGTCCACTCCACTCTGTCCAGAGCCCAAGACCCCTCACCCTGGGGAAGGCAGCTGGCAGGCAGATCCTGGGCGTCTGGTTTTCAGACCCTTCAAGGAGCATCTGAAGCACTAGCAAACTCTGCCTGCTGCCTGTGAGCATCACAGGCCCCGGTTGTCCTCACCCTTGTTCCCTCTTGACCCGCAGGGACCCGCAGGACAGCCAGGTGACGGTGAAGATGAAGGTGTTGCCGCCTGCCCACTGGGTGACCCCTGAGTGTGCACCGGGAGGGTGGGGGCGGCCCCTTCCGTGACTTTCATACTGAGTCTACCTTCCTTGGACATCTTTCTCTCCTGTAAAAGGGGCATCCATGAACTCCTCCTGGGAGAACACACACATACACACACAAGCACAGATGGTACTGCTGGTGGCCTGGGGAGTAGAGTCCGGGGCACTGTGGTCCCTTATGGGAAACAAAAACTAGACTCCACCCCAGGGTTTCTCAGCCTTGGCATCCTTTACTTTGGGAGTCAGATCATGCTTTGTTGGGGGGACTGTTGTGTGCATTTTAGGACATTTAAAAGCCCCTCTGAGCTCTACCTACTAGACAGCCCCTCTTGCAACATCCAAAGTCTTCAGACTCTGCCCAATGTCCCCTGGATTAAAACTGCTGCTTTGCACTAACCTGCATGCATGCTAAGTAGCTTCAGTTGTGTCCGACTCTGTGCGACCCTATGGACTGTAGCCCTTAGTCTCCTCTGTCCACGGGATTCTCCAGGCAAGAATACTGGAGTGGGTTGCTGTGCCCCGCTCCAGGGAATCTTTCTGACCCAGGTATTGAACTCACATCTCTTAAGTCTCCTGCATTGGCAGGCGGATTCTTTACCACTAGCGCCACCTGCCTACCTTAAAACTAAATTTGATTTCATCATAAAAGTCACATATACATGCCCACCAGAAAAATTTTAGAAAACAAAGAAATGCACCCCAAAAAAGAAGGGGAAGTTTTCCCTTAATCTTTCACATTTGTTCAATCACACTATGCAAAGTTTTGTGCCCTTCATTTTTTGTCCAATATAACATTAAGTAACATCAGGTTCAGATTATTAATTTAATTTTATGGTATGTACATATATTATCTCCAGCTCACTCCCTCCAGTCTGTTCACTTAGTCTAGTTGGAAATTAACTCAGCCCTTCATACCTGGTGGGAGGTGAGTCTGAGTGCAAACCTCACTAGGGGTGGATGGGATCAGGTCTGCCTCACAGTCTCCATCCAGCTTCTTGAAACCAGGACACAAGCAAATACTGATGTCCTGGTTCTCGGGGGATCAAGAATCATTTCATGCCCATTTATTAGCCGGTATCATTTTATGTGTTTGACAGAATTCTTGTTTTCATATGACTATGACTCTCTTATCCATCCATATTCAACATTAGTGTGTGTAGTAGAGTAGACCTTGATCCTTTGAAATGTATGTGCCTAAATATATGTTATTTATTATTTTTTAGCTGTGGTTTGTTTGTATCTGAGGCAGTGCTTTCTGACATGTGGCCAGACGCCCACAAAGCCTTTTAATAGCTTCAGAGCACAGGCTGTGCCGAAGGATGTCCCACGAGAAGCATATTATCATTTAAGTTTGAAAAGGCCTTACTTAGATCAATTATTTATAGCCTCAGGCAGGAATTCTATCATTATGGGCATAAAAATATATTGAAGAATGGTGATGTATTTGACAGGAAATGCTGAAGGTTTAATTATACCCCCAGTGAAGGACAAGGTTAAAATTGATGAATATCTGTCAGTGACCTGTGACCCAGTGGCTTAGCATGTAGGTGTGAGACACACTACACTTTTATGCCAGGCTGCTGCCATGGCCTTCATGGGGGTACACACAGCCCTTGGTGTCTGGCTCTGACAGCAGTGACTGTATTTTATTTTTATTTTTATTAAACATAAAATTCCCCATTTTAACCATTAGCCATTTTTAACTGATTAAGTGATATTAAGTATTCTCACCCTGTAGTGTAGCCATCACCACCATCCATCTGTAGGATGATTCTATCTTCCCAAATGGAATTCTGTTCCCATTAAATAATCACTTCCCATTCCTTACTCCCCTTCAGTTTAGTTCAGTTGCTCAGTCGTGTCCTACTGTTTGCGACCCCATGAATTGTAGCACGCCAGGCCTCCCTGTCCATCACCAACTCCCGGAGTTTACCCAAATTTATGTCCATCGAGTCGGTGATATCATCCAGCCATCTCATCCTCTGTTGTCACCTCCTCCTCCTGCCCCCAATCCCTCCCAGCATCAGGATCTTTTCCAATTAGTCAGCTCTTCGTATCAGGTGGCCAAAGTATTGGAGTTTCAGCTTCAGCGTCAGTCCATCCAATGAACACCCAGGACGGATCTCCTTTAGGATGGACTGGTTGGATCTCCTCACAGTCCAAGGGACTCTCGAGTCTTCTCCAACACCATAGTTCAAAAGCATCAATTCTTCAGCGCTCAGCTTTCTTCACAGTCCAACTCTCACATCCATACATGACCACTGGAAAAACCATAGCCTTGACTAGACGGACTTTTGTTGGCAAAGTAATGTCTCTGCTTTTTAATATGCCATCTGGGTTGGTTATAACTTTCCTTCCAAGGAGTAAGCGTCTTTTAATTTCATGGCTGCAATCACCATCTGCAGTGATTCTGCCTCCCCAATCA